>NC_052326.1:56368498-56578498 GCF_016432855.1 Salvelinus namaycush | reverse complement strand
CTCATGGTCAGATTTAGATATCACTTCAGGCCTGGTTAGTGGCTATGAGAGCTACAGTAGCTAAACAACAGTAGCACTGACATTATGGCACTTTGCTTCGCAGTTTGTTGGCCCTTGGAATAATGTTATTTTATTAACAAGGTTTCAATGGCATGTTTTAGTATTTATTAGGCATCAACTTTTCCTGGGGTCTAAACAGGGTTAAAACAGTTACATCACAACAAAACACAACAACAGCCGACATCATACAAAACATTATTACATCATACAAGACATTCTTACATCATTCAAGACATTATTACATCATACAAGACGTTATTACATCATACAACACATTATTACATCATTACTCTAATATTGCACATTTACAATATAAAATTACAATGTGTGTGTGTAGAGATGCATGTGTTAGAGTGTGTGTGTGTTTAGTCCACTTTGTGTCCTGACGTGTTGTTTTATTGGTGTTTTTGATCAGATTTTACTGTTCGCTTGAGTTACTTGATCTGGAAGAGAGTTCCATGTAGTTATGACTCTATGTAGTACTGTATGTTTCCCATAGTCTGTTCTGGACTTGGGGACTGTGAAGAGACCGCTGGTGGCATGTCTTGTGGGGTATGTATGGATGTCTGAGCTGTCTGTGAGCTGTTTTAACAGACAGTTTGATGCTTTTTTTTAAGGGCCAGCCGTGCTGCTCTGTTCTGGGCCAACTATAAATTCCTTATGTTTTACTTTGTGGCATTTGACCATATAACTGGGCAGTAGTCCAGGTGTGATAAAACTAAGGCCTGTAGGACTTGTTTAGTTGATTGTGATGTCAAGAAATCAGAGCAGCGGTTTATCGCGGACAGATTTCTCCCCATCTTAGCTACCATTGCATCAATATGTTTTGACCATGTCAGTTTACAATCCAGGATCACAGTTTAGTATCCTCAACTTGTTAAATTGCCACATTACTCACTACTGACATAAAAAAATCTATCGGCCTGTATCGAATCTCCCAATCTCCCAAAAACCTGTTGCACGGCAACTCACTGCCTTCCTGAAGACAAACAATGTATACGAAATGCTTCAGTCTGGTTTAATACCCCATCATAGCACTGAGACTGCACTTGTGAAGGTGGTAAATTACCTTTTAATGTCATCAGACCGAGGCTCTGCATGTGTCCTCGTGCTCCTACACCTTAGTGCTGCTTTTGATACCATCGATCACCACATTCTTTTGGAGAGATTGGAAACCCAAATTGGTCTACACGGACAAGTTCTGGCCTGGTTTAGATCTTATCTGTCGGAAAGATATCAGTTATCAATATGAATTACATCTTCAAACTAAGGGTAACCATGGCATCTCTGACAGAGAGGGAGAAGCGTTCATCCATGTATACGGGTACGAGTCTAGCTACATTTTCATATATTATACGTTTCTAATTTTGTCAGAAAGTCATTTTCATTGCAAAGTGGCTGGCTTGGTAGCTAATGTCACGTGTATGAGCTGTGTAGTAATATTATTTGTATCTCAGAGCCATTTGCATTACTAGTTATAGCCTAATGTTAGCTAGCTAGCTAACATTGAACCTAGTTGGTTAGCTTTAGCTACCTGCAGATTCATGCATGGTGCATTTTAGTATGGGTTGGGATTATGGGTCTAAACAAAAGACTCTACTATGCAAGTAAACATTTCACTTTACCGTTTACACCTTCTGTATGGTGTGCATGGAGATTTCCGAGTTCCCAGTTGTTTTGAACGTGGCATTAAAGTTTGGATTATGGTTCATTATTTAGCTAGCTAGCTTGAAATAGTGTGTGTTTACCAGAGACGTTAATGTGAAGAACAACATGACCTGCACCAAAGTCAGATTAGAATATAGGCCAAGGACTAGACTACTACTACTTTTTCATACTACTTTCCCCACTTTTAATCTCAATATTTGTTTGTTTACTACACTACCCTACTGTTAATTTAGCAGATGACCTCACACGCGAATCCTTAAAGAGATGGGTGGGGCTAAGGTAGACAAAGAAGAGCTCTCCAGTAGGTGTACCAAAATATCCACCGGCTATTTTCTCAAAAGTGGGGTTACAAGTTTATCAACTTTCAAAGCAGAATTACTTTCCCATTGTTCCTCAACTGTAGTGTATGATATACCATTTTCTAGCTCTGAGGCTATACTTTTATCCAATGTAAAAAACACTATTTCAAATTTTGCTACATAGGACCGAATCAAGGTGGTGGGTCACATATGTCACGAACACGACAGTGTCGGTTGTTTGGCTCTATGACATCCACAAGCTTTATGGCAGTCGTCTGAACACTCTGTCGCCGAAGTCTTCTCACAAAACCGACTGTCCAGACTGAACCGGTAGAGCTACAAACTAATATGTCACCAATATCGAAAGGGAAAACTCTCACAAACTCAAAGGTGTCGGTAGTTCTTCTCTAGGACGCACACAAGCTTCAGAGGAGGGTGCTACTGGGTAACCCCTGCTACTGGGTTATCTGACGGTAACCCAGTAGCAGGCTGTAAAAATAGCAAGTGATGCATAAGGTGTAAAATGTGCCAAAATTAATGTGATCAAACATGGGTAATTAAAAATAAATAAATAAATATATTCAAATATAGGACAGACACTTCAAAAGCTTGTTCCTTATGATTTATTTTTTTGCCTGTCTGTTTTGCATTGTATTAATGTGTTATTCAATGCGTTTCCAAGGCCTGTAGTAGTAAAGGCCAAATTTAATGTTTCACCAAATAGCAGACGATATAAAGCCATAACACATATATTTTTTCAGCAGCAGATTATGATTAATCGATCATGTCAAAAGCGGCACTAACTTTTAACCAAACAGATCCCACAATCTTCTTATTATCAATTTATTTCAGCCAATCATCAGTCATTTGTGTTAGTGCCATACATGTTGAGGTCCCTTCCCTATAAGCGTGCTGAAAGTCAACTGTTAATTTGTTTACAGAATTCAACAATTACAATGCTTGTCTTTCATAATATGATCAGTTCTGCGTGGTTATGAAGGTTCAGCATTTGTTGTTGGCATGTCATGCCTAAGTTTTCTAATCTTGCCAATAAAAAAGAAATTAAAGTAGTTCAGAGGGTTTTGTGATGAAGAAGCCATCTGATTCAATGGAGGGACCTGAGCTCGCCTTTTTGCCCAACATGTCATTTAATTGACTCATACAAGCTTCAAACTTGATTTAAGATTCTCCAAAGCTTTTTTCTATCATTATTTATATAATTTATCTTTGTTTCATAGTACAATTTCTTCTTCTTTTTGTTTGGTGTAGTCACATGGTTTATCAATTTACAGTACGTTTGCCAATCGGTTGTGCAGCCGGACTTATTTGCCATTCCTTTTTGCTTCTTCCCTTTCAACCATAAGATTTTGCAATTCCTCATCAATCCATGGGGATTTAGCCGTTTTTACAGTCAGTTTCTTAATAGATGCATGCTTATTAGTAACTGGAAAAAGCAATTTCATAAATGCATCAAGTGAGGCTGGTTGCTCCTCATTACACACAACTGACTTGCAAATAATATTTACATATTCAACATAGCAATCACTACAAAACACAATTTTAGGCCCGGCCTTTGTAACTTAGTTTTTTCAAGATAGACTGTAGCTACTTTATTGTGATCACTACATCCTGTCACGCCTGCTTCCGCTCTCCCTCCCTGGCGCTCAAGGGCGCCAGGCTGCCCTGCAGTACGCACTCCTGTCACCATCATTACGCACACCTGCTCCCCTCATCACGCGCATCAGCGATTTATTACACTCACCTGGACTCAATCACCTGTGTTTATTTCCTCCCCTATCTGTACCTGAGTTTGTCCCCCGTTTCAGCATTATTGTCGTTTTGTTACCTTGCTCTGACGCTGTTCCTGTCCTGTTCCATGTCTGTGTAAATTAAATGTTCACTCTTCCTGCAGCATTATTAAAGATGTGATCAATACACATAGATGATTTATTTCCTGTATTGTTTGTAGTAACCCTGGTAGGTTGACTGATTACCTGAATCAGATTGCAGGCACTGGTTACAGTTTGAAGCTTTTTCTTGAGTGAACCAGTCAATATTTTGGTCACCCAGAAAATATACCTCTCTGTTAATATCACACACGTTACGAAGCGTTCACACATATTACCCGGATACTGACTTAGCACTTGGTGTTCTATAGCAGCTTCCCACAAGAACAGGCGTATAATAGGTCCAATTGTATACACACAAAACTATTCAATTAAATGGGTGAACGTACAGTAGTATGGCATTGAGTGGCAGTATTGTCTTGAGGGACTTTTAATGTTTAAATGTTTCCTGGACTAAAGCACCCTTTTAATGGAGACTCTGTCCTGGAAACTGCCCCCTAAATCTGTGGATCCAGAAACTTCAAGTGCCTGATTTCAGTGAGGAGTAATGCAGGTCAGAGTGGTCCTCAGCTGGGCTGGGCCTGGGACAGTCTCCCTCTCCTTCGCTTCCAGACTACTTCTGCTACAGTATGTTACAGAATAACACCAATCTGAGTGAGATGGCTGAATGGCAGCACAGACAGGAGGCATTCAGTCAGTCAGTCTGGCACCTCAGGTATTTCATATAGCTACTTACAGGAGCCCGATCCTGGAATTCTACCCCCCTCTTCTCCCTACCTTCCACCCTCCAACCTCGCCTCCCTACACCCCTACCCATCACCCCATCATTGCCCAAACCGTCGCAAACCTCCATTTCTCCATTCCTCATCAATGCCCCTTTTTGAGTTGAAATCTTGTTGACGATGGCCAACATCCAACAGCAGTGGAAGAAGGAGAGGGTGCAGAGAGGGAGAAAGGGCGGGAGGGAGGTAAAAAAAAAGCCTGCTTGCTTCCATTTGTGGCAACCCAAGGTGATTCCAGTGGTGTTTCTGGGTATGTGAGAGTGAGTGTTCTGACTGTGTGCTCTCCGTCCCGCTACCTTGCTCGTACAATGGAGCTCTGTATGACCTAGTGGGGAATGCAGTGAGATGGCAGGGCAGTGGGGAGGGAGGGAGGGAAGGTGGTAGGTAAGGGGGCAGGGGGTAATGTTGGGGTGGGGTATGAAGACTAAGAACTGGAGGGAGGGAGGTGAGGTAAGGTAAGGGGGCAAGGGGTAAGGGTGGGGTATGTAGGTATGAGAACTAGGAGGTATAGGTGGAGGGAGGGGGTAAAGGTGAGGTATGTAGGTATGAGAACTAGGAGGTATAGGTGGAGGGAAGGGTAAGGGTGGGGTATGTACTGTAGGCATGAGAACTAGAAGGTATAGGGGAAGGGAGGGGGTAAGGGTGGGGTACGTAGCTTTGCGCAATGGGAGGTAGGGAAAGAGGTAAGGGTGGGAGGGAGGGATAGAGTTAGAGAGGACGGGGGAAAGAGGCAAGCAGGTCTTTCATTGACTCCAATGTGTGAGGAGAGGAGGCTCCCGTGGTCTAGAGGGTGACTGGGTCTCTGTGAGGCAACCTGCCCAGCCAGGAGAGAGCAGAGGGGGGACAGAGAGGGGACTGAAGGTGGACTGAGAGGGGACTGAGAGGGGAGCGGAGGGCATTACAGGCTGGGAAAGACATGGCAGTGTGGGGCTGAAACATGGAGGTGTTGTAAAACATGATAGTGTGATTTCTGTTGGGGTAGCTATGATTGTGAACTGTTGGAAGATAAAACCATGGCTGCTGGGTTGTAGACTGAATCGTGCTTATGTTCACTGATGCCACAGGACTTTTGTGCCACTGCTGTTACTGTGTTTTAGGGTGGTACGGTCTGCCCAACTCATCAACGCGGGCACACTGCCTGCAGCCCCTGATGTCACAGGAAGGCCAAAAATATCATCAAGAACATCAACCACCCGAGCCACGGCCTGTTCACCCCGTTATCATCCAGAAGGCGAGGTCAGTACAGGTGAATCAAAGCTGGGACCGACAGACTTAAAAACAGCTTCTATCTCAAGGCCATCAAACTGTTAAATAGCCATCACTAGCCAGCTACCACCCGGCTACTCAACCCTGCACCTTAGAGGCTGCTGCCCTGTATACATAGACCTGGAATCACTGGGCACTTTAATAATGTTTACATACTGCTTTAATCAAAGCGTAGTATCGTATTCTATTCTACTGTATTTTGTCAATACCACTCCGACATTGCTTGTCCTAATATTGATATATTTCTTAATTCCATTCTTTTACTTTTAGATGTGTGTGTATTGTGTATTGTTAGATATTACTGCACTGTTGGAGCTAGAAACACAATCATTTCACTACACCCGCAATAACATCTGCTAAACGTGTATTTGACCAATCAAATTTGATTTAATTAGATTTTACACATCGTCGTCCTCCTTTAGTCTAAGTCACCAGCAGGGTTGAGGTAAATTCAGTTCTCAATTCACCCAATTCAGGAAGTGAATTGAAATTCCATTCACCTTGATAATTAGCCGAAAATGTAAGTGTAGAGCTGGAACAAAAGCCTGCACACTGAGCAGTTGGTTGACAACCCCTGTTGTTTCCCTAACTCTTGTTTGAATGTGAGCTAGACCCTTACTACCCCTTACTAACCTTACCACTACTGCCGAGATTACAGAGCTCTGGTGCGGTGGAATCCCCCTGCAGAACATGCACATGTTTCCCTGAAAAATACTGCCTGCTGAACCATCCACATCGTTATACTTCTTAGTGATTTACTTGATCCAGGGCCTTCAGAAAGTCTTCACACCCCTTTACGTTTTCCACATTTTGTTGTGTTACAAAGTGGAATTAAAATAGATTTAATTGTCATTTTCTGTCAACGATCTACACAAAATACTCTATCAAAGTATGAAAAATAAAACACGAATATACTGTATATTAATTAGATAAGTATTCAACCCCTTGAGTCAATACATGTTAGAATTACGTTTGCCAGCGATTACAGCTGTGAGTCTTTCAGGGTAAGTCACTAAGAGTTTTCCACACCTGGATTGTGCAACATTTTCCCATTATTATTTTCAAAATTCTTCAACCTCTGTCAAATGGGTTTTGAGCATTGCTAAACAACAATTTTCAGGTCTTGCCATAGATTTTCAAGTAGATCCAAGTCAAAATTGTAACTAGGACTCTCAGAAACATTCACTGTCTTCTTGGTAAACAACTCCAGTGTAGATTTGGCCTTGTGTTTTAGGTTATTGTCCTGCTGAAAGGTGAATTCATCTCATGACTGGTGGAAAGCAGACTGAACCAAATTTTCCTCTAGGATTTTGCCTGTGCTTTTCTCCATTCTGTTTCTTTTCTATCGTGAAAAACTCCCCAATTTTTTATGATTACAAGCATACCCATAACATGAGGAAGCTACCACTATGCTTGAAAATCTGGAGAGTGGTACTCAGTAATGTGTTGTATTGGATTTGCCAAAAACATAACATTTTGTATTAAAAAGTGAATTGCTCTGCCACATTTTTTAAATAAGTACTTTAGTGCCTTGTTGGAAACAGGATGCATGTTTTAGAATATTTTTTATTCTGTACAGGCTTCCGTCTTTCACTCTGTCAATTAGGATAGTATTGTGGAGTAACTACAATGTTGATCCATCCTCAGTTTTCTCCTATCACAGCAAATAAACTCTGTAACTGTTTTAAAGTCACCATTGGCCTCATGCTGAAATCCCTCAGCGGTTTTCTTCCTCTCCGGCAACTGAGCTAGGAAGGACGCCTGTATCTTTGTAGTGACTGGGTGTATTGATACACCATCCAAAGCCTAATTAATAACTTCACCATGCTCAAAGGGAAATTCAACGTCTGCTTTTATAAAATCTATCTACCAATAGGTTCCCTTCTTTGCGAGGCATTGAAAAACCTCCCTGGTCTTTGTGGTTGAAATTCACTGCTCGTCTGAGGGACATTACAGACAATTGTATATGTCGGGTACAGAGATAAGGTAGTCATTCAAAAATCATGTTAAACGCTATTATTGCACACAGAGTGAGTCCATGCAACAAATTATCAAATCTAATCTAAATGTATTTGTCACATGCCCCGAATACAACATGTGTAGACCTTACAGTGAAATGCTTACTTACAAGTCCTTAACCAACAATGCAGTTCAAGAAAGAGTTAAGAAAATATTTAACACAATAAAAGTAACACAATACAATAACAATAACGAGGCTTATACAGGGGGTACTGGTACCGAGTCAATGTGCGGGGGTACTAGAATAAAGACCTCCTCCATTCCTGCCATTATTGAAAGAGATCGTGATACCTCACATCTCAAAATAGGGCTACTTTAATGTTAGATCCCTCACTTCCAAGGCAGTTATAGTCAATGAACTAATCACTGATCATAATCTTGATGTGATTGGCCTGACTGAAACATGGCTTAAGTCTGATGAATTCACTGTGTTAAATGAGGCCTCACCTCCTGGTTACACTAGTGACCATATCCCCCGCGCATCCCGCAAAGGCGGAGGTGTTGCTAACATTTAGGATAGCAATTTTCAATTTACAAAAAAAAAACAGACGTTTTCGTCTTTTGAGCTTCTAGTCATGAAATCTATGCAGCCAACTCAATCACTTTTTATAGCTACTGTTTACAGGCCTCCTAGGCCATATACAGCATTCCTCACTGAGTTCCCTGAATTCCGATCGGACCTTGTAGTCATTAGCAGATAATATTCAAATTTTTGGTGACTTTAATAATATTCACATGGAAAAGTCCACAGACCCACTCCAAAAGGCTTTCGGGAGCCATCATCGACTCAGTGGGTTTTGTCCAACATGTCTCCGGACCTACTCACTGCCACAGTCATACTCTGGACCTAGTTTTGTCCCGTGGAATAAATGTTGTGGATCTTAATGTTTTTCCTCATAATCCTGGACTATCGGACCACCATTTTATTACGTTTGCAATTGCAACAAATAATCTGCTCAGACCCCAACCAAGGAGCATCAAAAGTCGTGCTATAAATTCTCAGACAACCCAAAGATTCCTTGATGCCCTTCCAGACTCTCTCTGCCTACCCAAGGACATCAGAGGACAAAAATCAGTTAACCACCTGAGGAACTCAATTTAACCTTGCGCAATACCCTAGATGCAGTTGCACCCCTAAAAACGAAAAACATTTGTCATAAGAAACTAGCTCCCTGGTAAACAGAAAATACCCGAGGTCGGAAGCAAGCTTCCAGTAAATTGGAATGGAAATGGTGCCACACCAAACTGGAAGTCTTCTGACTAGCATGGAAAGACAGTACCGTGCAGTATCGAAGACCCCTCACTGCTGCTCGATCATCCTATTTTTCCAACTTAACTGAGGAAAATAAGAACAATACAACATTTATTTTTGATACTGTCGCAAAGCTAACTTAAAAGCAGCATTCCCCAAGAGAGGATAGCTTTCACTGTAATAAATTCATGAACTTCTTTGAGGAAAAGATCATGATCATTAGAAAGCAAATTACGGACTCCTCTTTAAATCTGCGTATTCCTCCAAAGCTCAGTTGTCTTGAGTCTGCACAACCCTGCCAGGACCTAGGATCAAGGGAGACATTCAAGTGTTTTAGTACTAAATCTCTTGACACAATGATGAAAATAATCATGGCCTCTAAACCTTCAAGCTGCATACTGGACCCTATTCCAACTAAACTACTGAAAGAGCTGCTTCCTGTGCTTGGCCCTCCTATGTTGAACATAATAAACGGCTCTCTATCCACCGGATGTGTACCAAACTCACTAAAAGTGGCAGTAATAAAGCGTCTCTTGAAAAAGCTAAACCTTGACCCAGAAAATATAAAAAACTATTGACCTATATCGAATCTCTCATTCCTCTAAAAAAAAATAATGAAAAAGCTGTTGTGCAGCAACTCACTGCCTTCCTGATGACAAACAATGTATATGAAATGCTTCAGTCTGGTTTTAGACCCCATCATAGCACTGAGACTGCACTTGTGAAGGTGGTAAATTACCCTTTAATGAAGTCAGACTGAGGCTCTGCATCTGTCCTCGTGCTCCTAGACCTTAGTGCTGCTTTTGATACCATCGATCACCACATTCTTTTGGAGAGATTGGAAACCCAAATTGGTCTACACGAACAAGTTCTGGCATGGTTTAGATCTTATCTGTCAGAAAGATATCAGTTTGTCTCTGTGAATGGTTTGTCCTCTGACAAATCAACTGTAAATGTCGGTGTTCCTCAAGGTTCCGTTTTAGGACCACTATTGTTTTCACTATATATTTTACCTCTTAGGGATGGATGTCTTTCGTAAACATAATGTTAACTTTCACTGCTATGCGGATGACACACAGCTGTACATTTCGATGAAACATGGTGAAGCCCCAAAATTGCCTTCGCTGGAAGCCTGTGTTTCAGACATAAGGAAGTGGATGGCTGCAAACTTTCTACTTTTAAACTCGGACAAAACAGAGATGCCTGTTTCTAGGTCCCAAGAAACAAAGAGATCTTCTGTTGAATCTGACAATTAATCTTGATGGTTGTACAGTCGTCTCAAATAAAACTGTGAAGGACCTCGGCGTTACTCTGGACCCTGATCTCTCTTTTGACGAACATATCAAGACTGTTTCAAAGACAGCTTTTTTCCATCTACGTAAACATTGCAAAAATCCGAGATTTTCTGTCCAACAATGATGCAGAAAAATTAATCCATGCTTTTGTTTCTTCTAGGTTAGACTACTGCAATGCTTTACTTTCCGGCTATCCAGGATAAAGCACTAAATAAACTTCAGTTAGTGCTAAATACGGCTGCTAGAATCCTGACTAGAACCAACAAATTTGATCATATTACTCCAGTGCTAGCCTCCTTACACTGGCTTCCTGTTAAGGCAAGGGCTGATTCCAAGGTTTTACTGCTAACCTACAAAGCATTACATGGGCTTGCTCCTACCTATCTTTCCGATTTGGTCCTGCCATACATACCTACATGTACGCTACGGTCACAAGACCCAGGCCTCCTAATTGTCCCTAGAATTTCTAAGCAAACAGCTGGAGGCAGGGCTTTCTCCTATAGAGCTCCATTTTTATGGAATGGTCTGCCTACCCATGTGAGAGACGCAGACTCGGTCTCAAACTTTAAGTATTTTTTGACGACTCATCTCTTCACTAGGTCCTATGATTGAGTGTAGTCTGGCCCAGGAGTGTGAAGGTGAACGGAAAGGCACTGGAGCAACGAACCACCCTTGCTGTCTCTCCCCTCTCTCCACTGGGATTCTCTGCCTCTAACCCTATTACAGGGGCTGAGTCACTGGCTTACTGGTGCTCTTCCATGCCGTCCCTAGGAGGGGTGCGCCACTTGAGTGGGTTGAGTCACTGACGTGGTCTTCCTGTCTGGGTTGTGCCGTGCGGAGATCTTTGTGGGCTATACTCGGCCTTGTCTCAGGATGGTAAGTTGGTGGTTGAAGGTATCCCTCTAGTGGTGTGGGGGCTGTGCTTTGGCAAAGTGGGTGGGGATATATCCTGACTGTTTGGCCTGGTCCGGGGGTATCATTGGATGGGGCCACAGTGTCTCCTGACCCCTCCTGTCTCAGCCTCCAGTATTTATGCTGCAGTAGTTTATGTGTCGGGGGGCTAGGGTCAGTCTGTTATATCTGGAGTATTTCTCCTGTCTTATCCGGTGTCCTGTGTGAATTTAAGTATGCTCTCTTTAATTCTCAATTTCTCTCTTTCTTTCTTTCTCTCTCTCATAGGACCTGAGCCCTAGGACCATGCCTCAGCACTACCTGGCATGATGACTCCTTGTTGTCTCCAGTCCACCTGGCCGTGCTGCTGCTCCAGTTTCAACTGTTCTGCCTGCGGCTATGGAACCCTGACCTGTTCACTGTGATTACTATTATTTGACCATGCAGGTCATTTATGAACATTTGAACATCTTGGCCATGTTCTGTTATAATCTCCACCCGGCACAGCCAGAAGAGGACTGGCCACCCCTCATAGCCTGGTTCCTCTCTAGATTTCTTCCTAGGTTTAGGCCTTTCTAGGGAGTTTTTCCTAGCCACCTTGCTTCTACACCTGTATTGCCTGCTGTTTGGGGTTTTAGGCTGGGTTTCTGTACAGCACTTTGATATATCAGCTGATTTAAGAAGGGCTATATAAATACATTTTATTTTATTTTATTTGTACATGTAGGTAGGGGTAAATTGACTACGCATTGATAATAAACAGAAAGTAGCAGCAGTGTTAAAACAAAATGTAAATAGTCCGGGTTGCCATTTGAGTAATTGTTTTGCAGTCTTATGGCTTGGGGGTAGAAGCTTTTAGGGAGCCTTTTCGATCTAGACTGTACCACTTGCCGTTCAGTTGCAGAGAGAACAGTCTATGACATGGGTTACTGGAGTCTTTGACAATTTTTAGGCCTTCCTCTGACACCGCCTAGTATATAAGTCCTGGATGGCAGGAAGCTTGGCTCCAGTTATGTACTGGGCTGTAGGCACTACGCTCTGTAGTGCCTTACGGTCGGAGGCCGAGCAGTTTCAATACCAGGCGGTGATGCAACCGGTCAGGATGCTCTCGATGATGCAGCTGTAGAACTTGTTGAGGATTTGGGGACCCATTCCAAATCTTTTCAGTCTCCTGAGGGGGTAAAGGTTTGGTCGTGCCCTCTTCACGACTGTCTTGGTGTGTTTGGCCCATGATAGTTTGTTGGTGATATGGACACCAAGGAACTAGAAACTCTCTTCCCGCTCTACTGCAGCCTCGTTGATGTTAATGGGGGCGTGTTTGGCCCTCATTTCCTGTAGTCCACGATCATATCCTTTGTCTTGCTGACATTGAGGGAGAGGTTGTGGTCTTTACACAACACGGTCAGGTCTCTAAGCTCCTCCCTATAGGCTGTCTCATCGTTGTTAGTGATCAGGCCTAACACTGTTGTGTCGTCAGCAAATTTAATGATGGTGTTGGAGTCGTGCTTGGCTACGCTGCTGTGGGTGAACAGGGAGTACAGGAGGGGACTAAGCACGCACCCCTGAGGGTTCCCCGTGTTGAGGATCAGCGTGGCAGATGTGTTGTTACCTACCCTTATCACCTGGGGTGTGGTAAGGGTAGGCAGGTCCAGCATCCAGTTTCAGATGGAGGTGTTTAGTCCCAGGGTCCTTAGCTTAGTGATAAGCTGTGTGGGCACTATAGTGTTCAACGCTGAGCTGTAGTCAATGAACAGCATTCTCACATTGGTGTTCCTTTTGTCCAGGTGGGAAAGGGCAGCGTGGAGTGCGATTGAGATTGTGTCATCTGTGTATCTGTTGGGGCGGTATGTGAATTGGAATGGGTCTAGGGTTTTTGGGATAATGGTATTGATGTGAGCCATGACCAGCCTTTCAAAGAACTTCAAGGCTACCGCCATGAGTGCTATGTGGCGGTAGTCATTTAGGCAGGTTACCCTCGCTTTCTTAGGCACAGGGACTATGGTGGTCTGCTTGAAACATGTAGATATTACAGACTCGGTCAGGGAGAGGTTGAAATTGTCAGTGAAGACACTTGCCAGTTGGTCCACGCATGCTCTGAGTACACGTCCTGGTTATCAGTCTGGCCCTGCAGCCTTGTGAATGTTGACGTGCTTTAAGGTCTTGGTCACATCGACTACGGAGAGCGTGATCACACAGTCATCCAGATAAGCTGGTGCTCTCATGCATGCTTCAGTGTTACTTGCCTCGAAGCAAGCATAAAAGGAATTTAGCCCATCTGGTAGGCTCGTGTCGCTGGGCAGCTCGTGGCTGTGTTTCCCTTTGTAGTCCGCAATAGTTTGCAAGCCCTGCCACATCCGACTAGGGTCAGAGCCGGTGTAGTAGGATTCAATCTTAGTCCTGTATTGACGCTTTGCCTGTTTGATGGTTCATCTGAGGGCATAGCAGGATTTCTTATAAGCGTCCAGATTAGTGTCCCACTCCTTGAAAGCGGCAGCTCTAACCTTTAGCTCGGTCTGGATGTCTGCTGTAACCCATGACTTCTGGTTGGGATACGTACGTACAGTCACTGTGGAGATGACGTCGTCGATGCACTTAATGATGAAGCCGGTGACTGATGTGGTGTACTCCTCAATGCCATTGGATGAATCCCCCGTAGCATGTTGGCTGGACTACATTGGTGATTTCACACCTTCCCTGAGATCTCAAGCCAACTGTAACTCAGATTTACAGTATCTTGTTGGCTTTGAGTGGTGTGTGTTGTTGTGGGGAAGGTTGTGAGTTCATGCTCCAGACGGGGCAGAACTGAATAAACTCTGTTCATTAGTTGGCCTAGCGGGCAGTCTAAGCATCTGACTGCAGTTGATGAGGTAAGTATTTAGTAGCACTGCACAATGAGACAGGAAATCAGTTCACTGCGACAGCAGGGAGAGGTAGAAACAGACAAAATAGCAGCGTTTTAGAGGATACATATTATTCACTCAGATATGAAGATAACTCAAACATGCTGAAGTGATTTCAGAAATAATGATGAATTGTTTATCTTTAAAAAAAAGTGAGAAAAGTACAGTGGTCTTGAGCGTGAGAGGTCTTGAAAGTGAGGGGGGAAAGGACATGCCTGTGTGTATGCATTTGCATGTGTGTGTGTGTGTGTGTGTGTGTGTGTGTGTGTGTGTGTGTGTGTGTGTGTGTGTGTGTGTGTGTGTGTGTGTGTGTGTGTGTGTGTGTGTGTGTGTGTGTGTGTGTGTGTGTGATTTATATGAGAGTGTGAACTTACCCTACCAAACAAACACATTATGAATTCTCCACATCTGTGTGTTTGTGACGTCGCCCCCTTGTGGAAGGAATGCACTACACATAACACTCTTCTCTTACTGGCTGACAAAGCTCCACACAACCTTGTCAGCAAAACAGGCCAAATCCTCTAAAGCGCCTTAACAATGGACAATTAAACAAAAAATAACAGGAATTAAGGACATTTCAGCAAAACTCCAGACATTATACCAGACTTCCTTTGCTGTTATTAGTTAGCTGTTTGTTTGTAATGGACTCGTGGAGGCTTACCATTGGCTACAAGGAGAGTCCTAAGGCTTGACGTGTCTTTCAATTGTCCTTCAGACCTCATAGACCTGGCTGTAACATAACCCACTTTTCACACACCTTGTAACATTGACAGAACACACGTTGAAGACTTGCTATTACTTGTCTTTCTGTGGTGTTGCTGACTGACCAGAAGCATTGCTACTAAAAAGGTTCATTGAGTCTCAGCAGAATCCTATGGATCTGGTTAAAGTCCTACTTATGAACCGTTTGCTCTGTGTGTGTGTGTGTGTGTGTGTGTGTGTGTGTGTGTGTGTGTGTGTGTGTGTGTGTGTGTGTGTGTGTGTGTGCGTGTGTGTGTGTGTGTGTGTGACCCAGTCTAATGAAGGACGTGTGAATATAAAACGAGAGGAAAGTAAAACGTGCAGTATGACGTTAAGACTAGAATAAGTGTTTACGCAGTAGCCTACATCCATGCCTAACACATATCTGAGGTTGGAAAAGGTAGGCTGGAAATGGTAAGGGGACTACTGTAAAGAACAGAGTACACTACAGTTGTGTATTGTATCACCTGCATGTTTTAAAATTAAGTCCCATTTCAACAGAATTAGCATCAGTTTGAGTTTGGATGGTAACAGGTAGTAAAATGCCAGACAAGTGAATACAGCCAGTCAGCCAGACAACCAGCTAGTCAGTCAGTCAGTCAGTCAGAATGAGTCTGTCAGTCAGTTAGTCAGTCAGTAAGCAGCCAGTCAATCAATCAGTCAGTCAGTCAGTCAGCCAGAATGAGGCTGTCAGCCAGTCAGTCAGTCAGTCAGTCAGTAAACAGTCAGTCAGTCAGCCAGAATGAGGCTGTCAGCCAGTCAGTCAGTCAGTCAGTCAGTCAGTAAACAGTCAGTCAGTCAGTCAGTCAGAGTGAGGCTCTGAGAGCCAATAAGCTGTAATTGGTGTAACACAGTGCTATTAGTCTGTGAGTTAGAGGCAAGCATTTTTAGGCTATAACATTAGGTGCAGTCTAATTGACAACACATCTGTGGTTCTCTGTCAGTCATATCAGCATTAAATCTGTTTTTATGGAGTGTGTGGGCGTGCGAGCGCCGTGCACAAGCGTATGTGTGTGCACAATGATGTGTATATGTGTGTATTAGCCGTACTGTGGTATAGTGATGCACCGACATCACATCTATCATCTAGGTATCTTTCCTCTCCTCCCTTGGGCCACACCTAAAACAATTAGACTTCATTGAAGTGGCAGTATTCCAGTCTGGGAGAAAGATACTATGGATGGCTATCTTTTACCAGTCTTCCAGAGAGAGAGACTTCTACCAGATAATTCTCTGTCTAGGAATATGTAGTCCAGGGTAAATCCGCTCACTCATACAATCCGTTTCCATTCAGGTCAGAGTTCACCGACACATGGCTTAAAGCTGTCTCTGTATCGAAAAGCAATGTGCTGAATGAGATGTTATTACTGATATAGAAACTAGGGCAGATGAAAGGGTTTGTAGCTACAGTATAGCTCTTGGGAGTTTTAAACACCAGATAGTTATTTTTGTAATAATCACACATATTAATTTCATTATTTTCTTGACCTGGAGTGATCTTTAAGTCAACTTTAATTTACACCAAAGGAACAACAATTATTTACTTTTATAGGGAACCTAACATTTTCACTGGACACTAATAACAGGCCATTCTGAAATATAATTATGAAGAAACCAATAGAGAAAACAATGGTGGATCTGTCTCACTAACGCAGCCTGGGTTTTTAGAATGGTTGGGATATTTGTAGAGAGAGAGAGAGAGATGTGTTTAAAACGCTAGCCAAACATTTGCTATACTGGATCAACTGTTAGAGGAACAAACACAGCATCCAGGACAGGCAAGCCACAGATCCCACACAGTCAGGCAGTCACAACCAGGGACATGTGGCAGGAGAAAAGGAGGTTGTCTTGTCTCATTCTTCCGGCCTCTAGCCTAGAGAGTTTACCTGTGGAAACAGCACAGGCAGAGTAGTAGTAGTGCTTTAACTAACTTCAGCTATGTGGATGTGTCTCTAGACTCTAGAGAGACACACAGGGGTGGAACTTTAAAAGTGGAGATAAAAACAAGAATAATTACAAAAAAATCCTTAACAGGATCGGTGTCCCCCCAACGGGACGGTTAAGCTAACATAGGCTAATGTGATTAGCATGAGGTTGTAAGTAACATGAAAATGTTTTTTCTTAGTTTGAAAAAGTAAGAAAAAATGTATGCTCTGGATAAAACCGTCTGCTAAAAGGATTTAAAAGAATGTGTTATTTAATACGTTTCTATAGGCTATAGTAGTAAAGGCCAAATTCTATATTTTATGAAAAAAACATATGTAATTTTTTTAAACCTAAAGGGATCCTAAAATTCTAAATCAAATGACTAAATGATCCATGGTATGACCATCTTAAAACAATTCCATATGTTAGCTTAGTACCCCCCTTTTAGAGGCTAAAACATCTACATTATTAGTATTTTTTAAAGAAGAAACAACACAATGATACTGGATATTCAGAACCAGGAAAGAAACACATCTGACACAAAAAAATATATAAATCTAAACTGTTGCGCCTCCGGCCTTGTTCATCTGAATAGGCAGAAACGTGCCTGTATCCCTCTCCGGTCTGCATGTGAGACAGTCAGAGAAAACAGATCAGCCGATCTGTCTTCCGTGTCAGCTGAGAGGCAGGAAGCGTAGCCCAGCCCAGTACTGCTGCTGCGGTACTTCCTCCAGCCGTCTGAGGCCTGCTTGTTAGATTAGGAGTTCTAGTGAGAAAGAGCTGTTTGCTGACTGGCCGCTCCACTGTGCTCTGCTCTGTCAGACTGTCAGCTGCTTGCACAGTAGCTATAGGAATTATTCCAATACTGTAGATACTAGCTATAGATACTACCTGTAGATACTAGCTATAGATACTACCTGTAGATAATAGCTATAGATACTACCTGTAGATACTAGCTGTATATATTACCTGTAGATACTAGCTGTATATACTACCTGTAGATATTAGCTATAGATACTACCTGTAGATACTAGCTATATTTAGTAGCTATAGATACTAGCTGTATATACTACCTGTAGATACTAGCTATAGATACTACCTGTAGATACTAGCTATATTTAGTAGCTATAGATACTAGCTATATATACTACCTGTAGATACTAGCTATATTTAGTAGCTATAGATACTAGCTGTATATACTACCTGTAGATACTAGCTATAGATACTACCTGTAGATAATAGCTATAGATACTACCTGTAGATACTAGCTATAGATACTACCTGTAGATAATAGCTATAGATACTACCTGTAGATACTAGCTGTATATATTACCTGTAGATACTAGCTATAGATACTACCTGTAGATACTAGCTATAGATACTACATGTAGATACTAGCTATATTTAGTAGCTATAGATACTAGCTGTATATACTACCTGTAGATACTAGCTGTATATACTACCTGTAGATACTAGCTATAGATACTACCTGTAGATACTAGCTATATTTAGTAGCTATAGATACTAGCTGTATATACTACCTGTAGATACTAGCTATAGATACTACCTGTAGATACTAGCTATATTTAGTAGCTATAGATACTAGCTGTATATACTACCTGTAGATACTAGCTGTATATACTACCTGTAGATACTAGCTGTATATACTACCTGTAGATACTAGCTATAGATACTACCTGTAGATACTAGCTATATTTAGTAGCTATAGATACTAGCTATATATACTACCTGTAGATACTAGCTGTATATACTACCTGTAGATACTAGCTATAGATACTACCTGTAGATACTAGCTATATTTAGTAGCTATAGATACTAGCTGTATATACTACCTGTAGATACTAGCTATAGATACTACCTGTAGATACTAGCTATAGATACTACATGTAGATACTACCTGTATATACTACCTGTAGATACTAGCTATAGATACTACCTGTAGATACTAGCTATATTTAGTAGCTATAGATACTAGCTGTATATACTACCTGTATTTACTAGCTATAGATACTAGCTATAGATACTAGTTATAGATACTACCTGTAGATACTAGTTATAGATACTAGCTGTATATACTACCTGTAGATACTAGCTATATGTATTAGCTATAGATACTAGCTATATATACTAGTTATAGATACTACACTATACATATGTATATGTATGTGGACATCCCTTCCAATTAGTGGATTTGGTTATTTCAGCCACACCCGTTGCTGACAGGTGTATTATATCGAGCACACCACCCTCCAATCTCCATAGACAAACATTGGCCTTACTGAAGAGCTCAGTGACTTTCAATGTGGCACCGTCATAGGATGCTACCTTTCCAACAAGTCAATTCATAAAATTTCTGCCCTGCTAGAGCTGCCCCGGTCAACTATAAGTGCTGTTATTGTGAAGTGGAAACGTCTAGGAGCAACAACGGCTCAGCCGCGAAGTGGTAGGCCACACAAGCTCACAGAACGGAACCACCGAGTGCTGAAGCGTTTTTTCTGGGGGGGGGGGGGGGGGGGGGGGGGGATTTTATTCCTATATCCCCTCTAGTCTTCTCTCAGAATGTGATATTGTTCCTTACAGGTTTGGGGCCTAATAGCCATGTGAGTTAGCAGGAACAGGCTCTTTCTGAATGAGTCTGGGTGAGTAAACAGAGAGCCATTGAACACAGCTAAGCCAGTCAGTCTAATGTTGTTTACTGGAACCCTGCCAGGCTGCAACTGGCTGAATAAAGCACATGATGGAGCAGGGAGTGCAGGGGGCATGGTCGGCCGGTCTCCCCCCACTGAGAAGGCCCCCACTGGGGAGAGACGCCTGAGGTGAGGTGGTGCATGGGTGGTTTGGTTACACACACACGATCGCACACGCAAACAACCCGTACCAATAAGAAATCTGTTAAGCCACTCAAAACTTATATTTTAGTCAATTTAATAAATCCAATATTTAGTTCTACAGTTTAGTTCTCTTCTCCCTCTTCCCTCAGCTCTCTCCTCTTCTCACCCCTCTCTCCCCGTACCCCTCACCCCTATTCCCTCACCTCTGACCTCTCACCTCTCTCCTCTCACCCTTCTTCCCTCACCCCTCTCCCTTCACCCCTCTCCACTCCCCTCTCTACCCTTACCCTCTCCACTCAGCTCTCACCCCTCACTCTCTCACCTCACCTCACCTCTCTCCCCTCACCAATCACCCCTCACCTCTCATCCAATACCTCTCACTCATCACCCCTCTCCCCTCACAGGGGGTGATGAGAGAGATTGTAGAAATGGAAAGGGGGATGTCTAGTCAGTTATATAACTGAATGCCTACAACTGAAATGTGTCTTCCACATTTAACCCAACCCCTCTGAATCAGAAAGGTGCGGGGGGCTGCCTTAATCGACATCTACATCTTAGGCGCCCGGGGAACAGTGGGTGAAGTGGCTACTTCAGCTTGGAAAGAGACTTCTGCAAGTCTGGGCGGGAAAATAAATCAGTCAAATTCATTGTGAAACAGAGATATGAACATACGAACCATCAAGGCTATATTCTAGACCACCCATCAGAGCTACTGGATATCTATGGGAGAATCTCTGAGATTTAACCCTCATTTGCTCATGCTGTACTTATTCCAAATAGGATATGCTTGAAGAAATACCGTACTTCCCTTTAATTATTACAACACTGACTCTGGTCCGGAGAGGTAAGAAAGAACCTCCCTTTAATTATTACAGCACTGACTCTGTGTCACACCCTGACCTTAGAGAGCCTTTTTATTCTCTATTTTGGTGAGGTCAGGGTGTGACTAGGGTGGGTACTCTAGTTTTTGTATATCTATGTTTTCTATTTCTTTGTTGGCCTGGTATGGTTCCCAATCAGAAGCAGCTGTCTATCGTTGTCTCTGATTGGGGATCATACTTAGGCAGCCTTGTTCCCACCTTAGTTTGTGGGATCTTGATTTTGTTTAGTTACTGTGTAGCCTGCAGAACGTTACGTTCATTTATATATATATTTTTTTGGTGTTCATCTAATAAAGAAAGATGTACGCTTACCTCGCTGCACCTTGGTCTCATTCCAACAACGGACGTAACAGAAGACCCCACCACCAAGTGACAAAGCAGCGTGCCCAGGAGTGGAGGACATCCTGGACCTGGGAGGAGGTAATGGCAGGGGACAAGACCCTGCCATGGAAGCAGGCGGAGACCAAGAATCAAGGAAACGACGGAAGCCCGAGAGGCAGCCTAAAAAAAAAAAATTGGGAGGGGGCACACGGGGTGGCGAGCGGAGCAAAGGTGGGAACAAGAACCAACTCCCTGTAATTACGATGAGTTGGTCACGGTTCAGATACAATGTTTTGCGGAGATACGCAATGTGTCTCCAGTGCGCATCCACAGCCCGGTGCGTTCTGTGCCAGCTCCTCACACTTGCCGTGCGAAAGTGAGCCTCCAGCCAGGACGGGTTGTGCCGGCTCAGCGCTCCTGGTCGCCAGTACGCCTCCTCGGGCCAGGATATCCTGCGCCGGCTCTACGCACTGTGTCGCCAGTGCGCCTTCACAGCCCAGTGCGTCCTGTGCCAGCGCCCTGCACTTGCCGGGCTAAAGTGAGCATCCAGCCAGGACGGGTTGTGCCAGCTCTACGCTCCAGACCTCCAGTGCGCCTCCACGGCCCAGTATATCCTGTGCCAGCTCCACGCTCCAGGCCTCCTGTGCGTCTCCCCAGCCCGGTACGTCCTGTGCCGGCTCCACGCACCCGGCCTCCAGTGATGATCCATGGCCCGAAGCCTCCAGTGATGATCCATGGCACAAAGCCTCCAGTGATGATCCATGGCCCGGATTCTCCAGTGATGATCCATGGCCCGGAGACTCCAGTGATGATCCATGGCCCGGAGCCTCCTGTGATGATCCATGGCCCGAAGCTTCCAGTGATGATCCATGGCCCGGAGCTTCCAGTGATGATCCATGGCCCAGAGCCTCCAGTGATGATCCATGGCCCAGAGCCTCCAGCGACGGTCGGCAGTCCAGAGCCTCCAGCGACAGTCTGCAGTCCAGAGCCTCCAGCGACAGTCTGCAGTCCAGAGCCTCCAGCGACAGTCTGCAGTCCAGAGCCTCCAGCGACAGTCTGCAGACCGGAGCCTCCAGCGACGGTCGGCAGTCCGGAGCCTCCCTTGAAAGTCTGCTGTCCGGAGCCTCCAGCAACGATTCCCAGTCCGGAGCCTCCAGCGAGGGTTCCCAGTCCAGAGTCTTCAGCGAGGGTTCCCAGTCCAGAGCCTTCAGCGAGGGTTCCCAGTCCAGAGCCTTCAGCGAGGGTTCCCAGTCCAGAGCCTTCAGCAAGGGTTCCCAGTCCAGAGCCTCCGGCGAGAATCCACGGTCCGGTTCCTCCGGCGACGATCCACGGTCTGGAGCCTCCGGCGACGATCCCCGCACCAGAGTCGCCACCGAAGATGGCGGATCCGCAAGCGGAGCGTGGTCTACGTCCCGCACCGGAAGCCGCCACCGAGGCTAGATGCCCACCCGGACCCTCCCCCATAGAGTCAGGTTTTGTGGCCGGAGTCCGCACCTTTGGGGGGGGGTACTGTCACGCCCTAACCTTAGAGAGCCTTTTTATTCTCTATTTTGGTTAGGTCAGGGTGTGACTAGGGTGGGTACTCTAGTTTTTGTATATCTATGTTTTCTATTTCTTTGTTTGCCTGGTATGGTCCCCAATCAGAGGCAGCTGTCTATCGTTGTCTCTGATTGGGGATCATACTTAGGCAGCCTTGTTCCCACCTTAGTTTGTGGGATCTTGATTTTGTTTAGTTACTGTGTAGCCTGCAGAACGTTACGTTCATTTATATATATTTTTTGGGGGGGGGTATTCATCTAATAAAGAATGATGTACGCTTACCACGCTGCACCTTGGTCTCATTCCAACAACGAACGTAACACTCTGTTCCGGAGGGGTAAGAAGGAACCTCCCTTTAATTCTTACAACACTGACTCTGTTCCGGAGGGGTAAGAAGGAACCTCCCTTTAATTATTACAACACTGACTCTGGTCCGGAGGGGAAACATATGTTTTCATTGCCAAAGCAAGTGAAATGGATAAACAAAAGTGAAATAAACAATAAAAAGTGAACAGTAAATATTACACTCACAACTTCTTCTCTGTCTTTTTTGTTGTTGTTTTGTTTCTAACAGAATGAATAGAAAATACATCAGACAAGCTACAGTGCGTTCTTTAGTTCGTGTCAGAAAATAGATTATTCTCTCTCTCTCTCTCTCTCTCTCTCTCTCTCTCTCTCTCTCTCTCTCTCTCTCTCTCTCTCTCTCTCTCTCTCTCTCTCTCTCTCTCTCTCTCTCTCTCTCTCTCTCTCTCTCTCTCTCTCTCTCTCTCTCTCTCTCTCTCTCTCTCTCTCTCTCTCTCTCTCTCTCTCTCTCTCTCTCACCCTATACACTCTATCCAGAACCTTAAAGGGTTGCACCCTCTGTGGAAAGGGTTCTACATGAAATCCCAAAATGTTCTACCTGGAACCAAAAGGGTTCTAACTGGAACCAAAAAGGGTTCTTCAAAGGGTTCTCCTATGGTGAAAGCAGAATAATACTTTTTGGTTACAGGTTCCATGTAGAACCCTTCCCACGGAGGGTTCTACATGGAACCCCAAAAGGTTCATCTATGAGGACAGAACCCTTTTGGAACCCTTTTTTTGTGAAGGGCAAGGAGGAAATGAAGAAAGCTCTTCATCTCTCTCTCTTGTTAGACTTGTGAGAATTCAACAGAAAGGCTGAAAGTTGTTGACCTGACCAGGAATAATGCCTTAACTAGGGTTTAGATTTTTCCCTGTTCAGGTCACGTGGTCGAGAGTAAATCCTGGCCCTAGTCATTGAGACCGATAGCTGTACAGAGTAATCCTTCAATGAATGAGGCCAGGTTTTTTTAATTGAATGCACCAATTGTAAGTCCATTGCTCTGGAGCAAGTGTCTGTCTACTTAATGAGTAAAATGTGTTACCACAGAGAGCAGCAGGGCGTCACTGAGGGTGGTGGGTGGTCACTCAGCCTAGCAGCTAGCTGGGTCTCTCTCTCTCTCCCTGGGTGGCAGACAGACAAGGAATGTCTCTTGTTTTCAGATTTGATCAATGTCTCAAATGAGCTGTGAAATCTCTCCATATATTTACACTTGTCACTCTCTCTCTCTCTCTCTACAGTATAAACAACTCAGCTCCATTCTCACCATTCTCACAATAACTATACTGAACAAAATTTAAAAGCAACATCAAATCAAATTTTATTAGTCACATGTGCCGAACACAACAGGTGTAGTAGACCTTACAGTGAAATGCTTACTTACAAGCCATTAACCAACAATGCAGTTTTAAGAGAAACACCTAAAAAAATAAGAAATAAAGTAACAAATAATTTAACTGCAGCAGTAAAATAACAATAGCGAGCCTATATACATACCGGTACAGAGTCAATGTGCGGGGGCACCGGTTAGTCGAGGTAATTGAGGTAATATATACATGTGGGTAGAGTTATTAAAGTTACTTATACATAGATAATTACAGAGAGTAGCAGCAGCGTAAAGGGGGGATCAATGAACGGGAGGTTCAATGCAAATAGTCTGGGTAGCCATTTGATTAGATGTTCAGGAGTCTCATGGCTTGGGGGTAGAAGCTGTTTAGAAGCCTCTTGGACCTACACTTGGTGCTACACTTGACGTGCGGTAGCAGAGAGAACATTATATGACTAGGGTGGCTGGAGTATTTGGCCATTTATATTGCCTTCCTCTGACACCGTCTGGTATAGAGGTCCTGGATGGCAGGAAGCTTGGCCCCAGTGAAGTACTGGGCCGTACGCACTACTCTCTGTAGCGCCTTGCGGTCAAAGGCCGAGCACTTGCCATACCAAGCAGTGATGCAACCAGTCAGGATGCTCGTGATGGTGCAGCTGTAGAACCTTTTGAGGATCTGAGGACCCATGACAAATCTTTTCAGTCTCCTGAGGGGGAATAGGTTTTGTCATGCCCTCTTCACAAATGTATTGGTGTTCTTGGACCATGTTAGTTTGTTGGTGATGTGGACACCAAGGAACTTGAAGCTCTCAACCTGCTCCACTACAGCCCTGTCGATGAGAATGGGGGAGTGCTCGGTCCTCCTTTTCCTGTAGTCTACAATCATCTCCTTAGTCTTGATCACATTGAGGGAGAGGTTGTTGTCCTGGCATCACACAAGTCATCTGTTTGAGAAACAGACACATCACAAGTCATCAACTGGCTGCTTCATTAAATAGTACCCGCAAAACACCAGTCTCAACGTCAATAGTGAAGAGGCGACTCCGGGATGCTGGCCTTCTAGGCAGAGTTCCTCTGTCCAGTGTCTGTGTTCTTTTGCCCATCTTAACTTTTACCGAACCTCAACCCCGTATCCGGGATCACCCCCCACCCCCCACACACTGATTAGCATAGCTAGCATAGCTTCACAAGTAGATAGTAGCATCTAAATATCATTAAATCACAAGTCCAAGACACCAGATGAAAGATACAGATCTTGTGAATAAAGCCACCATTTCAGATTTTTAAAATGTTTTACAGGGAAGACAAAATATGTAAATCTATTAGCTAACCACGTTAGCAAAAGACACCACTATTCTAACTCCATCAGTTTCTTACTCCTTCAGGTGCTATCACCAATTCGGCTCAACTAAGATATTGATAGCCAATAACCTATAAAAAAAACCATCAGATGACAGTCTGATAACATATTCATGGTATAGGATAGTTTTTGTTAGAAAAAAGTGCATATTTCAGGTAGAAATCACAGTTTACAATTGCACCGACCATCACAAATCGACTAGAATTACTAGATAGAGCAACGTGTATGACCAATTTACTCATCATAAAACATTTCATAAAAATAGACAAAGCATAGCAATGGAAAGACCCAGTTCTTGTGATTTCAGACCATATTTCAGATTTTCTAAGCGTTTTTCAGCGAAAACACAATAAATCGATAAGTTAGCATACTACATGTGCAAACGTTACCAGAGCATCGATTCCAGCCAAAGAGCGCTATAACGTCAACATCGCCAAAAGATATTAATTTTTTCACTAACCTTCTCAGAATTCTTCCGATGACACTCCTGTAACATCATTTTACAACATACATATACAGTTTGTTCGAAAAGGTGCATATTTAGCCATACAAAACCGTGGTTACACAATAAAAATACTAGGAAATCAAGCCTCAATATGTCTGACGTCATCTATCAGAGTGATCTAGTTTAATTGAAAGCTAATCATATACTTGACTAAAAAATACAGGGTTGACAGGAATCGAAAGACAAATTAGTTCTTAATGCAACCGCTGATTTACATTTGTAAAATTATCCTTACTTTTCAATACAGGGTTCGCCAAGTGAAGCTACACCAAACAAAATGGCGAAATATGCGTTTAAAATATTTCGACAGAACAACAATTTATCATATTAAATATTGCTTACTATGAGCTGTTCTTCCATCATATTCTTGGGCAATGTATCCTTTCTATGTTATAAACGTCTTTTGGTCGATAGATGTCCTCTGTCCTTCGAAATATCCACTAACGATCGAACGGGACCTCAAAACGTGTCCAAAGTTTCAGAGTGCACAACAAAGAAATTCCTCAAAATCGCACTAAACGGATATAATTTCCTATAAAACGGTTTAAATTAACTACCTTATGATGTTTCTAAGTCCTATATCGAATTAAATTACAGACGGATACATTTCAAGTTGATAACCGAGCCTGTGAAAATGGCGTCCGGAGGTCCCTTCCTGCGTAAGGGCGAGCGTCGAAAGGGGGGCTACTCTCACTCCTTGGTCTTTTATAACCTCTGAGAGCTACGGAGAAGGCCCATTCCACTTCTCATTGGTTACTGACATCCAGGGGAAGGCGGGTGCAGTTCGTGTCGTTCCATAGGATAGACAGAGACCTTAAAAACTGATCTGAAACCAGAGCTTCGCTCTCAGACCTTTCACTGTCTGTCATGGATTTCGCTGTAGAAAGAGTTCTGGGTCACCCACAGACATCATTCCAACTTTGTATGAAACTAGAAAGTGTTTTCTTTCCAATAGAATTAATAATATGCATATTGTACGAGCAAGAATTGAGTACTAGGCAGTTTAATTTGGAGACGACAAAATGCTAATTCGGAACAGCACCCCCTGTAGTCGCAAGAAGTTTTAATATTACATTTTTATTAGCCAGTCTGAGATATGGCTTTTTCTTTGCAACTCTGCCTAGAAGGCCAGCATCCCGGAGTCGCCTCTTCACTGTTGACGATGAGACTGGTGTTTTGCGGGTATTTTTTAATGAAGCTGCCAGTTGAGGACTTGTGGTGCGTCTGTTTCTCAAACTAGACACTCTAATGTACTTGTCCTCTTGCTCAGTTGTGCACTGGGGCCTCCCACTTCTCTTTCTATTCTGGTTAGAGACAGTTTGCTCTGTTCTGTGAAGGGAGTAGTACACAGCGGTGTACGAGATCTTCAGTTTCTTGTCAATTTCTCGCATGGAATAGCCTTCATTTCTCAGAACAAGAATAGACTGACGAGTTTCAGAAGAAAGTTCTTTGTTTCTGGCCATTTTGAGCCTGTAATCGAACCCACAAATGCTGATGCTCCAGATACTCAACTAGTCTAAAGAAGGCCAGCTTTATTGCTTCTTTAATCAGTACAACAGTTTTCAGCTGTGCTAACATGCAAAAGTGTTTTCTAATGATCAATTAGCCTTTTAAAATTAAAAACTTGGATTAGCTAACACAACGTGCCATTGGAACACAGGAGTGATGGTTGCTGATAATGGCCTCTGTACGCCTATGTAGATATTCCATAAAAAAATCTGCCGTTTCCAGCTACAATATTCATTTACAACATAACGTTGTCTACACTGTATTTCTGATGAATGTGGTGATATTTTAATGGACAAAAAGTGTGCTTTCTTTCAAAAACAAACTTTTGAACGGTAGTGTAGGTGTTCCTTTTGTCCAGGTGTGAAAGGGCAGTGTGGAGTGCAATAGAGATTGCATCATCTGTGGATCTGTTTGGGGAGTATGCAAATTGGAGTGGGTCTAGGGTTCCTGGGATAATGGTGTTGATGTGAGACATGACCAGCCTTTCAAAGCACTTCATGCCTACAGACATGAGTGCTACGGGTCGTTAGTCATTTAGGCAGGTTACCTTAGTGTTCTTGGGCACAGGGACTATGGTGGTCTGCTTGAAACATGTTGGTATTACAGTCTCAGACAGGGAGAGACTGAAAATGTCAGTGATTTTTAAAGGTATTACTCACATCGGCTGCGGAGAGCGTGATCACACAGTTGTCCGGAACAGCTGGTGCTCTCATGCATGTTTCAGTGTTACTTGCCTGGAAGCGAGCATAGAAGTAATTTAGCTCGTCTGTTAGGCTCGTGTTACTGGGAAGCTCTCGGCTGTGCATACCCTTGTAGTCTGTAATAGTTTGCGAGCCCTGCCTCATCCGACGAGCTTCGGAGCCGGTGAAGTACGATTCAATCTTAGTCCTGTATTGACACTTTGCCTGTTTGACGGCTAGTCGGAGGGCATAGCGGATTTATTATAAGCTTCCGGGTTAGAGTCCCGCTCCTTGAAAGCGGCAGCTCTACCCTTTAGCTCAGTGCGGATGTTGCCTGTAATCCATGGCTTCTGGTTGGGGTATGTACAAACACTCACTGTGTGGACAACATCATCGATGCACTTATTGATGAAGCCAGTGACTGATGT
The DNA here is from genome assembly GCF_016432855.1 of Salvelinus namaycush. Lineage (NCBI taxonomy): Eukaryota > Metazoa > Chordata > Actinopteri > Salmoniformes > Salmonidae > Salvelinus > Salvelinus namaycush. The sequence goes on along the minus strand of NC_052326.1, from coordinate 56,549,810 downwards.
GGTGTACTCCTCAATGCCATCGGAAGAATCCCGGAACATATTCCAGTCTGTGATAGCAAAACAGTCCTATAGCTTAGCATCTGCTTCATCTGACCACTTTTGTATTGACTGAGTCACTGGTGCTTCCTGCTTAAATTTTTGCTTGTAAGCAGGAATCAGGGGGATAGAATTATGGTCAGATTTGCCAAATGGAGGTCGAGGGAGAGCTTTGTTCGCATCTCTGTGTGTGGAGTAAAGGTGGTCCAAAGGTTTTTGGAATTGTCTGGTCTCAGACGATTCCGCAGGTGAAGTAGCCGTATGTGGAGGTTCTGGGCTGGCTTGGTTACCTATGGTCTGCGGTTGTGAGGCCGGTTTAACGTACTGCCAAATTCTCTAAAGCGACGTTGTAGGTGGCTTATGGTAGAGAAATTAACATTCAACTCTCTGGCAACAACTCTCGTTGACATTCCTGCAGAAAGCATGTCAATTTCACGGTCCCTCAAAACTTGAGACATCTGTGGCATTGTGTTGTGTGACAAAACGGCACATTTTAGAGAGGCCATTTATTGTCCCTAGCACAAGGTGCACCTGTGTAACGATCATGCTGTTTAATAAGCTTCTTGATATGCCACACCTCTCAGGTTATCTTGGCAAAGGAGACATTTTCAGTAACAGGGATGTAAACACATTTGTGTCTGGGACCTACACTCTTTACATGGGGCGTTTATATATTTGTTCAGTGTAATATGCTATACCTACTTTTACATTTTCTATCTCTTTTTGGGAATTACAGATAGTCGGTAAATGTGCATCTGGTTTGTGAGATATGTACAGTACAGTACATTATAGTTTCCTATGCTATGAGGGATATGCTACGAGGGACACATGCCTGTGGTCCATAACATATGACACTGTGGTGTTGGGGCACTGTTTGTACACAGACATGTAAACAGAACGTCTCCGGAGTTGTCCTCGGACAAGATTTTCTAGAATTCACGAAGTGTCTTTCGATCGTTTTTCATGAGCCTCTATTTTAGAGCTTTGCCTGAAATACCTCCAATTATATCTTGCCTCCAGTATCAGATAACTGCTGTGTGTTTTGGGATTGTAAATAAAGAGATACATCTGCATTGCATACCTACCCGTAGGGTTGATATACTGTATTGTACCTCATACTTTGGAGAGAACTCTCACGACTGATAGAGTTGAGATGACACCTCTTTGTGAATGGTTTCCTGTTTCCCTTTCACACCTTCAGTGCATCCAGACTCAAGACAGTTAATACAGACAGACAGACAACATGCCAGTTAATACAGACAGACAACGAGACAGTTAATACAGACATCATGACAGTTAATAACATCATGACAGTTAATACAGACAACATAACAGTTAATACAGACAGACAACAAGAGAGTTAATACAGACAACAATACAGTTAATACAGACAGACAACAAGACAGTTAACAGACAACAAAACAGTTAACAGATAACAAGACAGTTAATACAGACAACATAACAGTTAATACAGACAGACAACACGAGAGTTAATACAGACAACAAGACAGTTAATAAAGACAGACAACAAGACAGTTAATACAGACAACAATACAGTTAATACAGACAGACAACAAAACAGTTAACAGACAACAAGACAGTTAATACAGACAAGACAGTTAATACAGACAGACAACAAGACAGTTAATACAGACATCGTGATAGTTAATACAGCCAACAAGACACATAATATAGACAACAAGACAGGTAATACAGACAGACAACAAGACAGTTAATACAGACATCGTGATAGTTAATACAGACAACAAGACACATAATATAGACAACAAGACAGTTAATACAGACAGACAACAAGACAGTTAATACAGACAACAAGACACATAATATAGACAACAAGACAGTTAATACAGACAGACAACAAGACACATAATATAGACAACAAGACAACAAGACAGTTAATACAGACATCGTGATAGTTAATACAGACAACAAGACACATAATATAGACAACAAGACAGTTAATACAGACAGACAACAAGACAGTTAATACAGACAACAAGACACATACTATAGACAACAAGACAGTTAATACAGACAGACAACAAGACACATAATATAGACAACAAGACAGTTAATACAGACAGACAACAAGACAGTTAATACAGACAACAAGACAGTTAATACAGACAACAAAACAGTTAATACAGACAGACTACAAGACAGTTAATACAGACAACAAAACAGTTAATACAGACAGACAACAAGACAGTTAATACAGACAACAATACAGTTAATACAGACAGACAACAAGACAGTTAACACAGACAGACAACAAGACACATAATATAGACAACAAGACAGTTAATACAGACAGACAACAAGACAGTTAATACAGACAACAAAACAGTTAATACAGACATCGTGATAGTTAATACAGACAAGACAGTTAATACAGACAAGACAGTTAATACAGACAGTCAGAGCCGAATGAAGAACCACTATATATCTTCATAGCAATCCACACAAACAACAAGACCAATCAATGGTAAACCAGCCTACCATATAACCCATCTTGATATTAACATTAAGCTTTAAGTCTCTCGTTAAAATAACAATTAACCATGAGTGAATGTGACATTGTGCTCACTGTTATGGTTGTCAGTAGTGTCGGTGAGACACAGGGTAGCCCGTCTCTGATCTCACCACACCTTTAGAGGTCAGGGGGCTGGGTTCCCCGGGGTTCCTCCCAAAATGAATCAAGACGGGTCTTCAGTATAGAAAGGAGGAGACAGACTACCCACAAACTGTCTCAATGTCTCTCCGTTTGGCCTGAAATGAAAAGACAGCCAGAGGAAACACATTCTCCCTCTGTCTGTTGACTCTGTGGATATGATCCCCATGTTGCTTTTGGATGGGTTGTAGAGGATCTCTCTGCTCCAGGGTAAAGAATCCAGATGCTGCCCATATTTCAGTAGGAAAGGGGGCATAGACTTTGGCCATATTTAAGTAGGAAAGGGGGCATAGACATTGCCCATATTTCAGTAGGAGAGGGGGCATAGATATTACCCATATTTCAGTAGGAGAGGGGGCATAGATGCTGCCAATATTTCAGTAGGAGAGGGGACATAGACGCTGCCAATATTTAATTGAGAAAGGGGTATAGACGCTGCCCATATTTCATTGAGAAAGGGGCAGAGAGCAGCATTGTCTCCTCATTTCTGCCAGGGTTGCCCCCTCTAACATAAACTCCCTTTTTCAGGACCCTGTCTTTCAAAGATAATTCGTAAAAATCCAAATAACTTCACAGATCTTAATTGTAAAGGATTTAAACACTGTTTCCCATGCTTGTTCAATGAACCATAAACAATGAATCAACATGCATCTGTGGAATGATCGTTAAGACACTAACAGCTTGCAGACGGTAGGCAATTAAGGTCTCAGTTATTAAAACTTATGACACTAAAGAGGCCTTTCTACTGACTCTGAAAAACACCAAAATAAACATGCCCAAGGTCCCTGCTCATCTGTGTGAATGTGCCTTAGGCATGCTGCAAGGAGGCATGAGGACTGCAGATGTGGCCAGGGCAATAAATTGCTATGTCCATACTGTAAGATGCCTAACACAGCGCTACAGGGAGACAGGACAGCCAGCTGATCGTCCTCGCAACTGATCGTCCTCCTCAGTGCTCAGACTGTCCACAATAGGCTGAGAGAGGCAGGGCTTGTAGGTCTGCTGTAAGGCAGGTCCTCACCAGACATCACCGGCAACAACGTAGTTTATGGGCACAAACCCACCGTCGCTGGACCAGATAGGACTGGCAAAAAGTGCTCTTCACAGACGAGTCGCGGTTTTGCCTCACCAGGGGTGATGGTCAGATTCACGTTTATCGTCGAAGGAATGAGCGTTACACCGAGGCCTGTACTCTGGAGCAGGATCGATTTAGAGGTGGAGGGTCCATCATGGTCTGGGGCGGTGTGTCACAGCATCATTGGACTGAGCTTGTTGTAATTACAGGCAATCTCAACTCTGCGTGTTACAGGGAAGACATCCTTCTCCCTCATGTGGTACCCTTCCTGCAGGCTCATCATGACATGACCCTCCAGCATGACAATGCCACCAACCATACTGCTTGTTCTGTGTGTGATTTCCTGCAAGACAGGAATGTCAGTGTTCTGCCATGGCCAGCGAAGAGCCCGGATCTCAATCCTATTGAGCACGTCTGGGACCTGTTGGATCAGAGGGTGAGGGCTAGGGCCATTCCCCCCAGAAATGTCTGGTAACTTGCAGGTGCCTTGGTGGAAGAGTAACATGTCACAGCAAGAACTGGCAAATCTGGTACAGTCCATGATGAGGAGATGCACTGCAGTACTTAATGCAGCTGGTGGCCAAACCAGATACTGACTGTTACTTTTGATTTTGACCCCCCTTTGTTCAGGGACACATTATTCAATTTATGTTAGTCACATGTCTGTGGAACTTGTTCAGTTTATGTCTCAGTTGTTGAATATTGATATGTTCATACAAATATTTACACGTTAAGTTTGCTGAAAATGAACGCAGTTGACAGTGAGAGGACGTTTCCTTTTTTTCTGAGTTTACATAATGGGAAAATTAAACGTTAAACATGAGGTGGGAATTGGTTGATATACAGCAGTTTATCCAGTGTCACAGAGATGTTTAATAACCCCTTTGAACCCGAGGCCATTGTCTTGCTCATACAGTATCTAGCTTTGTCATGCAAGTAATGCCAAACTGTAACGGGTGTCCTCCTCCTCTTCAGACGAAGAGGAGGAGTAGGGATTGGACCAAAGTGCAGCGTGATATTTGGACATAATGAAGTTTATTAAAGTACAGACGAAAACCGAAAACACTTCAACAAACTACAAAATAAGAAAACGACGTAGACAGACCTGAACATGGAACTTACATAAATACACGAAGAACTCACGAACAGGAACGGACTACATCAAACGAACGAACAAACCGAAACAGTCCCGTGTGGTGCAACATACACAGACACAGAAGACAATCACCCACAAACAAACAGTGTGAACAGCCTACCTTTATATGGTTCTCAATCAGAGGAAACGTCAAACACCTGTCCCTGATTGAGAACCATATAAGGCTAATTACAAATGACCTACACATAGAAACACAAAACATAGAATGCCCACCCCAACTCACGCCCTGACCAACTAAACACATACAAAAACAAGAGAAAACAGGTCAGGAACGTGACATAACCCCCCCCTCAAGGTGCGAACTCCGGACGCACCACCAAAAGTCTAGGGGAGGGTCTGGGTGGGCATCTGTCCACGGTGGCGGCTCAGGCTCTGGGCGTGGTCCCCATCCCACCATAGTCAATCCCCGCTTTCGTATCCCCCTCTCAATGACCACCCTCCAAATAAACCCACCTAAATTAAGGGGCATCACCGGGATAAGGGGCAGCACCGGGATAAGGGGCAGCTCCGGACTAAGGGGCATCACCGGACTAAGGGGCATCACCGGACTAAGGGGCATCACCGGACTGAGGGACGGCATCACCGGACTGAGGGACGGCAGCTCCGGACTGAGGGGCAGTTCCGGACTGAGGGGCAGTTCCGGACTGAGGGGCAGCTCCGGACTGAGGGGCAGCTCCGGACTAAGGGGCAGCTCCGGACTGAGGGGCAGCTCCGGACTGGATGGCGGATCCTGGCTGGCTGGCTCTGGCGGATCCTGGCTGGCTGGCTCTGGCGGATCCTGGCTGGCTGACGGCTCTGGCTGGTCATGGCTCGCTGACGGCTCTGGCTGGTCATGGCTCGCTGACGGCTCTGGCTGGTCATGGCTCGCTGACGGCTCTGGCTGGTCATGGCTCGCTGACGGCTCTGGCTGGTCATGGCTCGCTGACGGCTCTGGCTGGTCATGGCTCGCTGGCGGCTCTGGCTGATCCTGTCTGGCGGAAGGCTCTGGCTGATCCTGTCTGGCGGAAGGCTCTGGCTGATCCTGTCTGGCGGAAGGCTCTGGCTGATCCTGTCTGGCAGAAGGCTCTGGCTGATCCTGTCTGGCAGAAGGCTCTGGCTGATCCTGTCTGGCAGAAGGCTCTGGCTGATCCTGTCTGGCAGAAGGCTCTGGCTGATCCTGTCTGGCGGAAGGCTCTGGCTGATCCTGTCTGGCGGAAGGCTCTAGCGGCTCCTGTCTGGCGGAAGGCTCTAGCGGCTCCTGTCTGGCGGAAGGCTCTGAAGGCTCATGGCAGATGGGCGGCTTTGCAGGCTCATGGCAGACGGGCGGCTTTGAAGGCTCAGTACCGACGGGCAGTTCATTCGGCGCTTGGCAGACGGACAGTTCAGACGGCGTTGGGCAGACGGGCAGTTCAGGCGCCGTTGGGCAGACGGGCAGTTCAGGCTCCGCTGGGCAGACGGGCAGTTCAGGCTCCGCTGGGCAGACGGGCAGTTCAGGCGCCGCTTGGCAGACGGGCAGTTCAGGCGCCGCTTGGCAGACGGGCAGTTCAGGCGCTGCTTGGCAGACGGGCAGTTCAGGCGCCGCTTGGCAGACGGCAGACTCTGGCCGGCTGAGACGCACTGTAGGCCTGGTGCGTGGTACCGGAACTGGAGGTACCGGGCTAAGGACATGCACCATCAGGCTAGTGCGGGGAACAACAACAGGGCACACTGGACTCTCAAAGCGTACTATAGGCCTGGTGCGTGGTACCGGCACTGGTGTTACCGGGCTGAGGGCTCGCACATCAGGGCGAGTACGGGGAGAAGGAACAGTGCGTACAGGGCTCTGGAGACGCACAGGAGGCTTGATGCGTGGTGCCGGAACTGGAGGCACTGGGCTGGAGACACGCACCATAGGGCTAGTACGTGGAGGAGGAACAGGGCTCTGGAGACGCACTGGAAGCCTGGTGCGTGGTGTAGGCACAGGTGGTACTGGGCTGGAGCGGGGATGTGGCGCCGGAAATACCGGACCGTGCAGGCGTACTGGCTCCCTTGAGCACTGAGCCTGCCCAACCTTACCTGGTTGTATGCTCCCCGTCGCCCGACCAGTGCGGGGAGGTGGAATAACCCGCACCGGGCTATGTAGGCGAACCGGGGACACCATGCGTAAGGCTGGTGCCATGTAAGCCGGCCCGAGGAGACGCACTGGTGGCCAGATATGTAGGGCCGGCTTCATGACATCTGGCTCAATACTCAATCTAGCCCTGCCAGTGCGGGGAGGTGGAATAACCCGCACCGGGCTATGCACACGTACAGGAGACACCATGCGCTCTACTGCGTAACACGGTGTCTGCCCGTACTCTCGCTCTCCACGGTAAGTACAGGGAGTAGGTGCAGGTCTCCTACCTGACTTCGCCACTCTCCCTCTTAGCCCCCCCCCCAATAATTTTTTGGGGTTTACTCACAGGCTTCCTACCGCGTCGTCGTGCTGCCTCCATTCACCGGTATCCCTCCTCGCACTGCGCCAGAGAATCCCAGGCGGGCTCCGGCACTCGCCCTGGGTTGATCGCCCACCTGTCGATCTCCTCCCACGTAGTGTAGCCCAGATCCTTCTCCTGCTTCCGAGCTAGCTCCTCGAAACGCCGCCTCTCTGCTTTCGCTGCCTCCAGCTCAGCTTTGGGGCGGCGATATTCTCCTGGTTGAGCCCAGGGTCCCTTTCCGTCCAATATTTCCTCCCAAGTCCACGAGTCCTGGTTCTTTGGCCGCTGCTGCTGGTTCCTCTCACGCTGCTTGATCCATGGTTGGTGGGTGATTCTGTAACGGGTGTCCTCCTCCTCTTCAGACGAAGAGGAGGAGTAGGGATTGGACCAAAGTGCAGCGTGATATTTGGACATAATGAAGTTTATTAAAGTACAGACGAAAACCGAAAACAGTTCAACAAACTACAAAATAAGAAAACGACGTAGACAGACCTGAACATGGAACTTAATAAATAAATACACGAAGAACTCAATACACGAAGAACTCACGAACAGGAACGGACTACATCAAACGAACGAACAAACCGAAACAGTCCCGTGTGGTGCAACATACACAGACACAGAAGACAATCACCCACAAACAAACAGTGTGAACAGCCTACCTTTATATGGTTCTCAATCAGAGGAAACGTCAAACACCTGTCCCTGATTGAGAACCATATAAGGCTAATTACAAATGACCTACACATAGAAACACAAAACATAGAATGCCCACCCCAACTCACGCCCTGACCAACTAAACACATACAAAAACAAGAGAAAACAGGTCAGGAACGTGACATAACCCCCCCCTCAAGGTGCGAACTCCGGACGCACCACCAAAAGTCTAGGGGAGGGTCTGGGTGGGCATCTGTCCACGGTGGCGGCTCAGGCTCTGGGCGTGGTCCCCATCCCACCATAGTCAATCCCCGCTTTCGTATCCCCCTCTCAATGACCACCCTCCAAATAAACCCACCTAAATTAAGGAGCATCACCGGGATAAGGGGCAGCACCGGGATAAGGGGCAGCTCCGGACTAAGGGGCATCACCGGACTAAGGGGCATCACCGGACTAAGGGGCATCACCGGACTAAGGGGCATCACCGGACTGAGGGACGGCAGCTCCGGACTGAGGGGCAGTTCCGGACTGAGGGGCAGTTCCGGACTGAGGGGCAGCTCCGGACTGAGGGGCAGCTCCGGACTGAGGGGCAGCTCCGGACTAAGGGGCAGCTCCGGACTGAGGGGCAGCTCCGGACTGGATGGCGGATCCTGGCTGGCTGGCTCTGGCGGATCCTGGCTGGCTGGCTCTGGCGGATCCTGGCTGGCTGACGGCTCTGGCTGGTCATGGCTCGCTGACGGCTCTGGCTGGTCATGGCTCGCTGACGGCTCTGGCTGGTCATGGCTCGCTGACGGCTCTGGCTGGTCATGGCTCGCTGACGGCTCTGGCTGGTCATGGCTCGCTGACGGCTCTGGCTGGTCATGGCTCGCTGACGGCTCTGGCTGGTCATGGCTCGCTGACGGCTCTGGCTGGTCATGGCTCGCTGGCGGCTCTGGCTGATCCTGTCTGGCGGAAGGCTCTGGCTGATCCTGTCTGGCGGAAGGCTCTGGCTGATCCTGTCTGGCGGAAGGCTCTGGCTGATCCTGTCTGGCAGAAGGCTCTGGCTGATCCTGTCTGGCAGAAGGCTCTGGCTGATCCTGTCTGGCAGAAGGCTCTGGCTGATCCTGTCTGGCAGAAGGCTCTGGCTGATCCTGTCTGGCGGAAGGCTCTGGCTGATCCTGTCTGGCGGAAGGCTCTGGCTGATCCTGTCTGGCGGAAGGCTCTAGCGGCTCCTGTCTGGCGGAAGGCTCTGAAGGCTCATGGCAGATGGGCGGCTTTGCAGGCTCATGGCAGACGGGCGGCTTTGAAGGCTCAGTACCGACGGGCAGTTCATTCGGCGCTTGGCAGACGGACAGTTCAGATGGCGTTGGGCAGACGGGCAGTTCAGGCGCCGTTGGGCAGACGGGCAGTTCAGGCTCCGCTGGGCAGACGGGCAGTTCAGGCTCCGCTGGGCAGACGGGCAGTTCAGGCGCCGCTTGGCAGACGGGCAGTTCAGGCGCCGCTTGGCAGACGGGCAGTTCAGGCGCCGCTTGGCAGACGGGCAGTTCAGGCGCCGCTTGGCAGACGGCAGACTCTGGCCGGCTGAGACGCACTGTAGGCCTGGTGCGTGGTACCGGAACTGGAGGTACCGGGCTAAGGACATGCACCATCAGGCTAGTGCGGGGAACAACAACAGGGCACACTGGACTCTCAAAGCGTACTATAGGCCTGGTGCGTGGTACCGGCACTGGTGTTACCGGGCTGAGGGCTCGCACATCAGGGCGAGTACGGGGAGAAGGAACAGTGCGTACAGGGCTCTGGAGACGCACAGGAGGCTTGATGCGTGGTGCCGGAACTGGAGGCACTGGGCTGGAGACACGCACCATAGGGCTAGTACGTGGAGGAGGAACAGGGCTCTGGAGACGCACTGGAAGCCTGGTGCGTGGTGTAGGCACAGGTGGTACTGGGCTGGAGCGGGGATGTGGCGCCGGAAATACCGGACCGTGCAGGCGTACTGGCTCCCTTGAGCACTGAGCCTGCCCAACCTTACCTGGTTGTATGCTCCCCGTCGCCCGACCAGTGCGGGGAGGTGGAATAACCCGCACCGGGCTATGTAGGCGAACCGGGGACACCATGCGTAAGGCTGGTGCCATGTAAGCCGGCCCGAGGAGACGCACTGGTGGCCAGATATGTAGGGCCGGCTTCATGACATCCGGCTCAATACTCAATCTAGCCCTGCCAGTGCGGGGAGGTGGAATAACCCGCACCGGGCTATGCACACGTACAGGAGACACCATGCGCTCTACTGCGTAACACGGTGTCTGCCCGTACTCTCGCTCTCCACGGTAAGTACAGGGAGTAGGTGCAGGTCTCCTACCTGACTTCGCCACTCTCCCTCTTAGCCCCCCCCCCAATAATTTTTTGGGGTTTACTCACAGGCTTCCTACCGCGTCGTCGTGCTGCCTCCATTCACCGGTATCCCTCCTCGCACTGCGCCAGAGAATCCCAGGCGGGCTCCGGCACTCGCCCTGGGTTGATCGCCCACCTGTCGATCTCCTCCCACGTAGTGTAGCCCAGATCCTTCTCCTGCTTCCGAGCTAGCTCCTCGAAACGCCGCCTCTCTGCTTTCGCTGCCTCCAGCTCAGCTTTGGGGCGGCGATATTCTCCTGGTTGAGCCCAGGGTCCCTTTCCGTCCAATATTTCCTCCCAAGTCCACGAGTCCTGGTTCTTTGGCCGCTGCTGCTGGTTCCTCTCACGCTGCTTGATCCATGGTTGGTGGGTGATTCTGTAACGGGTGTCCTCCTCCTCTTCAGACGAAGAGGAGGAGTAGGGATTGGACCAAAGTGCAGCGTGATATTTGGACATAATGAAGTTTATTAAAGTACAGACGAAAACCGAAAACAGTTCAACAAACTACAAAATAAGAAAACGACGTAGACAGACCTGAACATGGAACTTAATAAATAAATACACGAAGAACTCAATACACGAAGAACTCACGAACAGGAACGGACTACATCAAACGAACGAACAAACCGAAACAGTCCCGTGTGGTGCAACATACACAGACACAGAAGACAATCACCCACAAACAAACAGTGTGAACAGCCTACCTTTATATGGTTCTCAATCAGAGGAAACGTCAAACACCTGTCCCTGATTGAGAACCATATAAGGCTAATTACAAATGACCTACACATAGAAACACAAAACATAGAATGCCCACCCCAACTCACGCCCTGACCAACTAAACACATACAAAAACAAGAGAAAACAGGTCAGGAACGTGACATAACCCCCCCCTCAAGGTGCGAACTCCGGACGCACCACCAAAAGTCTAGGGGAGGGTCTGGGTGGGCATCTGTCCACGGTGGCGGCTCAGGCTCTGGGCGTGGTCCCCATCCCACCATAGTCAATCCCCGCTTTCGTATCCCCCTCTCAATGACCACCCTCCAAATAAACCCACCTAAATTAAGGAGCATCACCGGGATAAGGGGCAGCACCGGGATAAGGGGCAGCTCCGGACTAAGGGGCATCACCGGACTAAGGGGCATCACCGGACTAAGGGGCATCACCGGACTAAGGGGCATCACCGGACTGAGGGACGGCAGCTCCGGACTGAGGGACGGCAGCTCCGGACTGAGGGGCAGTTCCGGACTGAGGGGCAGTTCCGGACTGAGGGGCAGCTCCGGACTGAGGGGCAGCTCCGGACTAAGGGGCAGCTCCGGACTGAGGGGCAGCTCCGGACTGGATGGCGGATCCTGGCTGGCTGGCTCTGGCGGATCCTGGCTGGCTGGCTCTGGCGGATCCTGGCTGGCTGACGGCTCTGGCTGGTCATGGCTCGCTGACGGCTCTGGCTGGTCATGGCTCGCTGACGGCTCTGGCTGGTCATGGCTCGCTGACGGCTCTGGCTGGTCATGGCTCGCTGACGGCTCTGGCTGGTCATGGCTCGCTGACGGCTCTGGCTGGTCATGGCTCGCTGACGGCTCTGGCTGGTCATGGCTCGCTGACGGCTCTGGCTGGTCATGGCTCGCTGGCGGCTCTGGCTGATCCTGTCTGGCGGAAGGCTCTGGCTGATCCTGTCTGGCGGAAGGCTCTGGCTGATCCTGTCTGGCGGAAGGCTCTGGCTGATCCTGTCTGGCGGAAGGCTCTGGCTGATCCTGTCTGGCAGAAGGCTCTGGCTGATCCTGTCTGGCAGAAGGCTCTGGCTGATCCTGTCTGGCAGAAGGCTCTGGCTGATCCTGTCTGGCAGAAGGCTCTGGCTGATCCTGTCTGGCGGAAGGCTCTGGCTGATCCTGTCTGGCGGAAGGCTCTAGCGGCTCCTGTCTGGCGGAAGGCTCTAGCGGCTCCTGTCTGGCGGAAGGCTCTGAAGGCTCATGGCAGATGGGCGGCTTTGCAGGCTCATGGCAGACGGGCGGCTTTGAAGGCTCAGTACCGACGGGCAGTTCATTCGGCGCTTGGCAGACGGACAGTTCAGACGGCGTTGGGCAGACGGGCAGTTCAGGCGCCGTTGGGCAGACGGGCAGTTCAGGCTCCGCTGGGCAGACGGGCAGTTCAGGCTCCGCTGGGCAGACGGGCAGTTCAGGCGCCGCTTGGCAGACGGGCAGTTCAGGCGCCGCTTGGCAGACGGGCAGTTCAGGCGCCGCTTGGCAGACGGGCAGTTCAGGCGCCGCTTGGCAGACGGCAGACTCTGGCCGGCTGAGACGCACTGTAGGCCTGGTGCGTGGTACCGGAACTGGAGGTACCGGGCTAAGGACATGCACCATCAGGCTAGTGCGGGGAACAACAACAGGGCACACTGGACTCTCAAAGCGTACTATAGGCCTGGTGCGTGGTACCGGCACTGGTGTTACCGGGCTGAGGGCTCGCACATCAGGGCGAGTACGGGGAGAAGGAACAGTGCGTACAGGGCTCTGGAGACGCACAGGAGGCTTGATGCGTGGTGCCGGAACTGGAGGCACTGGGCTGGAGACACGCACCATAGGGCTAGTACGTGGAGGAGGAACAGGGCTCTGGAGACGCACTGGAAGCCTGGTGCGTGGTGTAGGCACAGGTGGTACTGGGCTGGAGCGGGGATGTGGCGCCGGAAATACCGGACCGTGCAGGCGTACTGGCTCCCTTGAGCACTGAGCCTGCCCAACCTTACCTGGTTGTATGCTCCCCGTCGCCCGACCAGTGCGGGGAGGTGGAATAACCCGCACCGGGCTATGTAGGCGAACCGGGGACACCATGCGTAAGGCTGGTGCCATGTAAGCCGGCCCGAGGAGACGCACTGGTGGCCAGATATGTAGGGCCGGCTTCATGACATCTGGCTCAATACTCAATCTAGCCCTGCCAGTGCGGGGAGGTGGAATAACCCGCACCGGGCTATGCACACGTACAGGAGACACCATGCACTCTACTGCGTAACACGGTGTCTGCCCGTACTCTCGCTCTCCACGGTAAGTACAGGGAGTAGGTGCAGGTCTCCTACCTGACTTCGCCACTCTCCCTCTTAGCCCCCCCCCCAATAATTTTTTGGGGTTTACTCACAGGCTTCCTACCGCGTCGTCGTGCTGCCTCCATTCACCGGTATCCCTCCTCGCACTGCGCCAGAGAATCCCAGGCGGGCTCCGGCACTCGCCCTGGGTTGATCGCCCACCTGTCGATCTCCTCCCACGTAGTGTAGCCCAGATCCTTCTCCTGCTTCCGAGCTAGCTCCTCGAAACGCCGCCTCTCTGCTTTCGCTGCCTCCAGCTCAGCTTTGGGGCGGCGATATTCTCCTGGTTGAGCCCAGGGTCCCTTTCCGTCCAATATTTCCTCCCAAGTCCACGAGTCCTGGTTCTTTGGCCGCTGCTGCTGGTTCCTCTCACGCTGCTTGATCCATGGTTGGTGGGTGATTCTGTAACGGGTGTCCTCCTCCTCTTCAGACAAAGAGGAGGAGTAGGGATTGGACCAAAGTGCAGCGTGATATTTGGACATAATGAAGTTTATTAAAGTACAGACGAAAACCGAAAACAGTTCAACAAACTACAAAATAAGAAAACGACGTAGACAGACCTGAACATGGAACTTAATAAATAAATACACGAAGAACTCAATACACGAAGAACTCACGAACAGGAACGGACTACATCAAACGAACGAACAAACCGAAACAGTCCCGTGTGGTGCAACATACACAGACACAGAAGACAATCACCCACAAACAAACAGTGTGAACAGCCTACCTTTATATGGTTCTCAATCAGAGGAAACGTCAAACACCTGTCCCTGATTGAGAACCATATAAGGCTAATTACAAATGACCTACACATAGAAACACAAAACATAGAATGCCCACCCCAACTCACGCCCTGACCAACTAAACACATACAAAAACAAGAGAAAACAGGTCAGGAACGTGACACAAACGGACAGACAACCGTACCGTAGTATTCAAGCTTCACTAATAGATATGAGGCACTACAGTATATCACCTTAATCTAATGACAATATTTTTTCCATAAGATTCTGTTAGTTTGTTATTTCAGTGTTGTTATGAAACAACTTATACCTAAATAAACTCTCTGTGGCCACCTCCCTTTCAGAATAAGGGTTTTCTCAAAGCTCATTGTCCACATCTGTAGCAGCCTGCCAGAGGGTAAATCTTATTAAAACAACAGTCAGAAATTCTTCAACCCTAAGACACTGAAAAAAGAAACAAAGCAAGATGAGGTCAGCAAAGAAAAAGGGATTTTCTAACGCTTTACTGTGTGGTATTTCAGCAAATCTCCTCTCTCTGCATGGGAAAATCTAAACAGTTACTCAACAAAAAAGACCATGGACACAAAGTAAGTAAACCAAATGTAAATGTTATTTGACTCCGTCGGAGGGTTGGAGGGGCTTGGGGGAATGAAGGACAATAAACAATACACACACACCCTCCTTCCGCTGAAAGGTCTATGACAAAAGCAAATACTCCTGGTCCTGGTAGGGTCCTAGCTGTATTAATGACTCCTGGTCCTGGTCGGGTCCTAGCTGTATTAATGACTCCTGGTCCTGGTCGGGTCCTAGCTGTATTAATGACTCCTGGTCCTGGTCGGGTCCTAGCTGTATTAATGACCCCTGGTCCTGGTCGGGTCCTAGCTGTATTAATGGCTCCTGGTCCTGGTCGGGTCCTAGCTGTATTAATGGCTCCTGGTCCTGGTCGGGTCCTAGCTGTATTAATGACCCCTGGTCCTGGTCGGGTCCTAGCTGTATTAATGGCTCCTGGTCCTGGTCGGGTCCTAGCTGTATTAATGACTCCTGGTCCTGGTAGGGTCCTAGCTGTATTAATGACTCCTGGTCCTGGTAGGGTCCTAGCTGTATTAATGACTCCTGGTCCTGGTCGGGTCCTAGCTGTATTAATGACTCCTGGTCCTGGTCGGGTCCTAGCTGTATTAATGACTCCTGGTCCTGGTCGGGTCCTAGCTGTATTAATGACTCCTGGTCCTGGTCGGGTCCTAGCTGTATTAATGACTCCTGGTCCTGGTCGGGTCCTAGCTGTATTAATGACCCCTGGTCCTGGTCGGGTCCTAGCTGTATTAATGGCTCCTGGTCCTGGTCGGGTCCTAGCTGTATTAATGGCTCCTGGTCCTGGTCGGGTCCTAGCTGTATTAATGACCCCTGGTCCTGGTCGGGTCCTAGCTGTATTAATGACTCCTGGTCCTGGTCGGGTCCTAGCTGTATTAATGACTCCTGGTCCTGGTAGGGTCCTAGCTGTATTAATGACTCCTGGTCCTGGTCGGGTCCTAGCTGTATTAATGACTCCTGGTCCTGGTCGAGTCCTAGCTGTATTAATGACTCCTGGTCCTGGTCGGGTCCTAGCTGTATTAATGACTCCTGGTCCTGGTCGGGTCCTAGCTGTATTAATGGCTCCTGGTCCTGGTAGGGTCCTAGCTGTATTAATGACTCCTGGTCCTGGTCGGGTCCTAGCTGTATTAATGGCTCCTGGTCCTGGTCGGGTCCTAGCTGTATTAATGACCCCTGGTCCTGGTCGGGTCCTAGCTGTATTAATGGCTCCTGGTCCTGGTAGGGTCCTAGCTGTATTAATGACTCCTGGTCCTGGTAGGGTCCTAGCTGTATTAATGACTCCTGGTCCTGGTCGGGTCCTAGCTGTATTAATGGCTCCTGGTCCTGGTCGGGTCCTAGCTGTATTAATGACCCCTGGTCCTGGTAGGGTCCTAGCTGTATTAATGGCTCCTGGTCCTGGTAGGGTCCTAGCTGTATTAATGACTCCTGGTCCTGGTCGGGTCCTAGCTGTATTAATGAGTAATGGGCCTGGTCGGGTCCTAGCTGTATTAATGACTCCTGGTCCTGGTAGGGTCCTAGATGTGTTAGTGAGCTAGTGTTTTCCATTAGAGAAGCTTTATGAAACTGTTTGTCTCTGCGTCCGACCTTACTTTGCGATTACAGTGGTTCATCCAAACATTACCCATGGAGAGATGGAGGGATGGTGGGAGGGAGAGATGGAGGGATGGGGGGAGGAGGGATGGTGGGAGGGAGAGATGGAGGGATGAGATGGAGGGAGAGATGGAGGGATGGTGGGAGGAGGGATGGTGGGAGGGAGAGATGGAGGGATGATGGGAAGGAGGGAGGGGGAGATGGAGGGATGGATGGATGATGGGATGGAGAGATGGAGGGATGGAGGGATGGTGGGATAGTGGGTTTGAGGGATGGAGGGATGGTTGATGGAGGGATGGATGGTGGGATGGAGAGATGGAGGGACAGAGGGATGTTGGGATGGAGGGAGGGATGGTGGGATGGTGGGCTGGTGGGATGGTTGATGGAGGGATGGATGGTTTGATGAAGAGATGGAGGGATGGAGTGATGGATGGTAGGATGGAGAGATGGTGGGAAGAGAGATTTAGGGATGGATGGTGGGATGTTGGGATGGATGGATGGTGAGATGGAGAGATGGTGGTGGTGGGATGGAGGGATGGTTGGTGGGATGGAGAGGTGGGGGGATGGAGAGATGGTGGGAAGGAGGAATGGCAGGAAGGAGGAATGGATGGTGGGATGGAGAGATGGTGGGATGGAGAGATGGTGGGATGGAGAGATGGTGGGATGGAGAGATGGTGGGAAGGAGGAATGGATGGTGGGATGGAGGGATCATGGGATTGAGTTTTTTAATGTTTTTTTAACCTTTATTTTCCTAGGCATCAGTTAAGAACAATTCTCATTTTCAATGACAGCCTAGGAACAGTGGGATAACTGCCTTGTTCAGGGGCAGAACAACAGGTTTTTACCTTGTCAGCTCAGGGATTCAATCTTGCAACCTTTCGGTTACTAGTCCAACGCTCTAACCACTAGGCTACCTGCCACCCTATGATCGTGGGTTGGAGGGATGGTGGTGGTGGGATGGAGGAATGGATGGTGGGATGGAGGGATGGAGGGATGGAGCATGGGATGGAGGGATGGAGGAATGGATGGTGGGATGGAGGGATGGAGGGTTGGATCATGGGATGGAGGGATGGAGGGATGGATCATGGGATGGAGGGATGGAGGGATGGTGGGAGAGAGAGATGGAGGGATGGAGAGTGGCATGGTTGGATGGAGGGATGCTGGGATGGAGGGATAGTGGTATGGAGGGATGGTGGGATGGAGGGATGGAGGGATTATGCAGAGACGGAGGTATGGAGGGATGGTGGGATGGAGGGATGGATGATGATGGAGAGATGGAGGGATGGAGAGTGACATGGTTGGATGGAGGGATGCTGGGATGGAAGGATAGTGGTATGGAGGGATGATGGGATGGAGGGATGGAGGGATGGAGGGAATATGCAGAGATGGCGGTATGGAGAGTGACATGGTTGGATGGAGGGATGCTGGGATGGAAGGATAGTGGTATGGAGGGATAGTGGGATGGAGGGATTATGCAGAGATGGAGGTGTGGAGGGATGGTGGGATGGAGGGATGGAGGGATTATGCAGAGATGGAGGTGTGGAGGGAAGGTGAGAGGAATGGTGATATGGAGAGATGGAGAGAGGTAGAGATGGACGGAGGATGTAGGGATGGTGTGATGGAGGGATGGAGGTGGTCAATGCATCTGTGAGACCGAGGAGTGGATGCTTCATCCTCCAGGTATGACCAACTTAATTTCTCTCTTCAGGAAACAGGAAGTTCCATCTCCACTGGGCGCTCTGATTCCGAGACGCCTTAATCAACATAAATAAATAAAATAAACCATTTCCAATACACATAATGTGCCAATCGGAAGCTGAGAGAAGCACAGAGAGGCCACCCAAAGTTCTGTTACTTCTTTGATCATCCATCTGTTTGGTCTTTATCCTCAGTTTCAAAGTGAGCTGCTGCATCCAAGGAAAACAGAGAAGAAAGACGCTTTTGAATTTAGATATACATTTTTATGGACATCTGACTTTTATGTTTTTAACTAGATCCCACCGTTTTCCCTGGTCAAGTCACTAATTTAGAAAAAATATACATCATGCTGTCTCTAATCTTCTGCAGTTGACATTTAGCTGCTTCTAACTGTCTGTTTTTAACAGGGCTACCTGCTCATCTCTTTCCTTCCTCATTACCTTCACTCTGATGGCAGGTTAGGGAAAGGAGTGTAGTCATTTAGGAGGGGTGTAGGGGAGGAGTAGGGGTGGGGGGGAGTGGTGGGGTCTAAACCTCAGGAATAATCTGTGGAATGATAGGGCATGGCTGTAGTGCACTGACTGACTGACTGACTGACTGACTGACTGACTGACTGGCTGACTGCCTGACTGACTGACTGACTGGCTGACTGACTGACTGACTGCCTGACTGACTGACTGACTGACTGACTGACTGACTGACTGACTGACTGACTGACTGACTGGCTGACTGACTGTCTAACTGACTAACTGACTAACTGACTCAATGACTGACTGATTGACTGACCCAATGACTGACTGACTAACTGACTGACTGACTAACTGACTGACTGACTGACTGACTGACTGACTGACTGACTGACTGACTCAATGACTGACTGACTGACTGGCAAATTGCCTAACAGACCTGGGTGTATGTTCTATTTTAAATCTTTCTAATGTGTTTACACTAGCCTGCCTGAAGTGCCAGATGGGCGGGGTTTGCACTTATGCTACTGTTCTATTGGTTCCACTGCACCTGGCAAGCTCAATCAAGCCCAGATGAAGTATTTGACATGATTTTAAATAGTATTTGAACACAGGTCTATTGACAGATATCAGTCAGTGTCCCAGCTTTCAGTTGGTCGTAATGAGAGTGACGTTTCAGGGTGGTACTCAGCTCTGCTTCGCTCTGATGGAAGCAATTAGGACATATGTCATCACCTCCCTCCCTCTCAATCCTCATCATCTCCCTCACTCCTTTTCATTCCTCATCACCTCCCTCCCTCTCAATCCTCATCATCTCCTCCCTCACTCCTTTCATTCCTCATCTCCTCCCTCACTCTGTCATTTCCTACCTCCCTCCCTCTCAGTCCTCATCTCCTCCCTCCCTCTCAATCCTCATCATCTCCCTCACTCCTTTTCATTCCTCATCTCCTCCCTCCCTCTCAATCCTCATCATCTCCTCCCTCACTCCTTTTCATTCCTCATCACCTTCCTCCCTCTCAATCCTCATCATCTCCTCCCTCACTCCTTTTCATTCCTCATCACCTCCCTCCCTCTCAATCCTCATCATCTCCCTCACGCCTTTCATTCCTCATCTCCTCCCTCACTCTCAGTCATTTCCTACCTCCCTCCCTCTCAGTCCTCAGCTCCTACCTCCCCTCTCTCAGTCCTCATCTCCTACCTCACCCCTCTCAGTCCTAATCACCTCCCTCCCTCTCAATCCTCATTACCTCCCTGCCTCCTTTTCATTCCTTATCTCCTCCCTCTCGCTCAGTCCTCATCACCTCCGTTCTTCTCAGTCCTTATCACCTACCTCCCTCTCAGTCCTCATCTCATCTCCTCCCTCCATCTAAGTCATCTCCTACCTCCCCCTGTCAGTCCTAATCACCTCCTTTCCCTCCACTCTCACCTCTCTCCTTCCCTTCCCTCCACTCTCACCTCTCTCATTCCCTTCCCTCCACTCTCACCTCTCTCCTTCCCTTCCATTCCCTCTCACCTCTCTCATTCCCTTCCCTTTCCGCTCACCTCTCTCCTTCCCTTCACTCCACTCTCACCTCTCTCATTCCCTTCCCTTCACTCTCACCTCTCTCCTTCCCTTCACTCCACTCCACTCTCACCTCTCTCCTTCCCGTCCCTTCCCTCTCACCTCTCTCCCTTCCTTCCCTTCACTCTCACCTCTCTCCTTCCCTCCACTCCACTCTCACCTCTCTCCTTCCCGTAACTTCCCTCTCACCTCTCTCCTTCCCGTCCCTTCCCTCTCATCTCTCTCCTTCCCGTCCCTTCCCTCTCACCTCTCTCCTTCCCGTCCCTTCCCTCTCACCTCTCTCCTTCCCGTCCCTTCCCTCTCACCTCTCTCCTTCTAGTCCCTTCCCTCTCACCTCTCTCCTCCCCTTCCCTCCACTCTCACCTCTCTCCTCCCCTTCCCTCCACTCTCACCTCTCTCCTTCACTTCCCTCCACTCTCACCTCACTCCTTCCCTTCCCTCCACTCTCACCTCTCTCCTTCACTTCCCTTCCCTTCCCTTCTCTCCACTCTCACCTCTCTCCTTCCCTTCTCTTCCCTTTCCTCCACTCTCACCTCTCTCCTTCCCTTCCCTTCTCTCCACTCTCACCTCTCACCTCTCTCCTTCCCTTCCTGCCAATCTCACCTCTATCCTTCCCTTCCCTTCTCTCCACTCTCACCTGTCTCCTTCTCTTCCCTCCGCTCTCACCTCTCTCCTTCCCCTCCCTTCCCTCCACTCGCACCTGTCTCCTTCCCTTCCCTCGGCACTCACCTCTCTCCTTCTCTTCCCTACTTTCTCACCTCTCTCCTTCCATTCCCTTCCCTCCACTCCAATCTCACCTCTCTCCTTCCCTTCCCTGCATTCTCACCTGTCTCCTTCCCTTCCCTACACCCTCACCTTTCTCCTTCCCTTCCCTCCACTCTCACCTGTCTCCTTCTCTTCCCTCCACCCTCACCTTTCTCCTTCTCTTCCCTCCACCCTCACCTGTCTCCTTCCCTTCCCTCCACTCTCACCTCTATCCTCCCTACTTCTTATATCTCCACTTTCACTTTTCTTCTCTCCCTCTTTCTTACCCTCTCTCTCCACTCCTCTCTCTTACCCTCTCTCCACTCCTCTCTCCACTCCTCTCTCCACTCCTCAAATCAAATCAAATCACATTTATTTATATAGCCCTTCTTACATCAGCTGATATCTCAAAGTGCTGTACAGAAACCCAGCCTAAAACCCCAAACAGCAAGCACTACAGGTGTAGAAGCACGCTGGCTAGGAAAAACTCCCTAGAAAGGCCAAAACCTAGGAAGAAACCTAGAGAGGACCCAGGCTATGAGGGGTGGCCAGTCCTCTTCTGGCTGTGCCGGGTGGAGATTATAACAGAACATGGCCAAGATGTTCAAATGTTCATAAATGACCAGCATGGTCAAATAATAATAATCACAGTAGTTTGAGGGTGCATCAAGTCAGCACCTCAGGAGTAAATGTCAGTTGGCTTTTCATAGCCGATCATTAAAAGTATCTCTACCACTCCTGCTGTCTCCAGAGAGTTGAAAACAGCAGGTCTGGGACAGGTAGCACGTCCGGTGAACAGGTCAGGGTACCATAGCCGCAGGCAGAACAGTTGAAACTGGAGCAGCAGCACGGCCAGGTGGACTGGGGACAGCAAGGAGTCATCATGCCAGGTAGTCCTGAGGCATGGTCCTAGGGCTCAGGTCCTCCGAGAGAGAGAAAGAAAGAGAGACAGAGAGAATTAGAGAGAGCATACTTAAATTCACACAGGACACTGGATAAGACAGGAGAAGTACTCCAGATATAACAAACTGACCCTAGCCCCCCGACACATAAACTACTGCAGCATAAATACTGGAGGCTGAGACAGGAGGGGTCAGGAGACACTGTGGCCCCATCCGATGATACACCCGGACAGGGCCAAACAGGAAGGATATAACCCCACCCACTTTGCCAAAGCACAGCCCCCACACCACTAGAGGGATATCTCCACCAACTTATCATCCTGAGACAAGTCCGAGTATAGCCCATAAAGATTTCCGCCACGGCACAACCCAAGGGGGGGCGCCAACCCAGACAGGAAGATCACGTCAGTGACTCAACCCACTCAAGTGACGCACCCCTCCTAGGGACGGCATGAAAGAGCACCAGTAAGCCAGTGACTCAGACCCTGTAATAGGGTTAGAGGCAGAGAATCCCAGTGGAGAGAGGGGAACCGGCCAGGCAGAGACAGCAAGGGCGGTTCGTTGCTCCAGAGCCTTTCCGTTCACCTTCGCACCCCTGGGCCAGACTACACTCAATCATATGACCCACTGAAGAGATGAGTCTTCAGTAAAGACGTAAAGGTTGAGACCGAGTCTACGTCTCTCACATGGGTAGGCAGACCATTCCATAAAAATGGAGCTCAATAGGAGAAAGCCCTGCCTCCAGCTGTTTGCTTAGAAATTCTAGGGACAATTAGGAGGCCTGCGTCTTGTGACTGTAGCGTACGTGTAGGTATGTACGGCAGGACCAAATCGGAAAGATAGGTAGGAGCAAGCCCATGTAATGCTTTGTAGGTTAGCAGTAAAACCTTGAAAATCAGCCCTTGCCTTAACAGGAAGCCAGTGTAAGGAGGCTAGCACTGGAGTAATATGATAATTTTTTTTGGTTCTATTCAGGATTCTAGCAGCCGTGTTTAGCACTAACTGAAGTTTATTTAGTGCTTTATCCGGGTAGCCGGAAAGTAGAGCATTGCAGTAGTCTAACCTAGAAGAAACAAAAGCATGGATTAATTTTTCTGCATCATTTTTGGACAGAAAGTTTCTGATTTTTGCAATGTTACGTGGATGGAAAAAAGCTGTCCTTGAAACAGTCTTGATATGTTCGTCAAAAGAGAGATCAGGGTCCAGAGTAACGCGGAGGTCCTTCACAGTTTTAGTTGATACGACTGTACAACCATCAAGATTAATTGTCAGATTCAACCGAATATCTCTTTGTTTCTTGGGACCTAGAACAAGCATCTCTGTTTTGTCCGAGTTTAAAAGTAGAAAGTTTGCAGCCCTCCACTTCCTTATGTCTGAAACACAGGCTTCTAGTGAGTGCAATTTTGGGGCTTCACCATGTTTCATTGAAATGTACAGCTGTGTGTCATCCGCATAGCAGTGAAAGTTAACATTGTGTTTTCGAATGACATCCCCAAGAGGTAAAATATATAGTGAAAACAATAGTGGTCCCAAAACGGAACCTTGAGGAACACCGAAATGTACAGTTGATTTGTCAGAGGACAAACCATTCACAGAGACAAACTGACAAACTGACAAACACTCCTCTCGCTTTCCCTCTTCTCTCTCTTACCTTCTCCTCATTCTTACCCTCCCTCTCCACTCCACTCTCTTACCTTCTCCTCTCTCTTAGCCTCTCATTCCACTCCTCTCTTACCCTCTCTCTCCCCACTCCTCTCTCTCCACTCCTCTCTCTTCACCCCTCTCTCTTACCCTCTCCTCTTTCTTACCCTCTCTCTCCACTCCTCTCTCTCACCCTCTCCTCTCTCTTACCCTCTCTCTCCACTCCTCTCTCTCCACTTCTCTCTCTCCACTCCTCTCTCTTACCCTCTCTCTCCACTCCTCTCTCTTGCCCTCTCTCTCCACTCCTCTCTCATACCCTCTCTCTCCACTCCTCTCTCTTACCGTCTACTCTTTCTTCCTCTCTCTTACCCTCTCCTCTCTCTTGCCCTCTCTCTCCACTCTTCTCTCTTACCCTCTCTCTCCACTCCTCTCTCATACTCTCTCTCTCCACTCCTCTCTCTTACGTCTACTCTTTCTTCCTCTCTCTTACCCTCTCCTCTCTCTTGCCCTCTCTCTCCACTCCTCTCTCTTGCCCTCTCTCTCCACTCCTCTCTCATACCCTCTCTCTCCACTCCTCTCTCTTACCGTCTACTCTTTCTTCCTCTCTCTTACCCTCTCCTCTCTCTTGCCCTCTCTCTCCACTCTTCTCTCATACCCTCTCTCTCCACTCCTCTCTCTTACCCTCTCTCTCCACTCCTCTCTCTTGCCCTCTCTCTCCACTCCTCTCTCATACCCTCTCTCTCCACTCCTCTCTCTTACCGTCTACTCTTTCTTCCTCTCTCTTACCCTCTCCTCTCTCTTGCCCTCTCTCTCCACTCCTCTCTCTTGCCCTCTCTCTCCACTCCTCTCTCTTGCCCTCTCTCTCCACTCCTCTCTCATACCCTCTCTCTCCACTCCTCTCTCTTACCGTCTACTCTTTCTTCCTCTCTCTTACCCTCTCCTCTCTCTTGCCCTCTCTCTCCACTCTTCTCTCATACCCTCTCTCTCCACTCCTCTCTCTTACCGTCTACTCTTTCTTCCTCTCTCTTACCCTCTCCTCTCTCTTGCCCTCTCTCTCCACTCTTCTCTCTTACCCTCTCTCTCCACTCCTCTCTCATACTCTCTCTCTCCACTCCTCTCTCTTACGTCTACTCTTTCTTCCTCTCTCGCCTCCCCTCTCCTCATCACATCCCTCCCTCTCAGTCCTCATCACCTCCCTCCATCCTTAGGTATCTCATCACTAGGCTGGCAGCCATGTAGTTGTGTTGATGAGGTCTCTACACACCTGTTCTGACCTTGAGAAGATGCTGTAACATCGTGTTCTGTATGTGAGCCTTGTACTGCCGCTGAGGCCCGACCTCTCTCTCTCTTTGAGGCCCGACCCCTCTCACTGTCTCTCTCTCTCCCCTCCGCTTGTTTTTTTTAAGCCCATAACCATCTGTGTGACATGTACACTTTTGTTTCAAAGTAGATTTGTTTAAGACTACCAAGAAACACACTGTATGATCCTGATTTAGCCCGGTGCAGTAAAATGTTGTTTACAGTATGTCTCCTTCTCTAAGAAACTCAAGGTATAACATGGTAAATACAACAACCTCTGATGCACTGTGACCACCCTGAAACCAGATGTAACATGAGTCAATTACAGAGAGAGAGATACAGAGCGAGGGACAGAGAGAATGGCCTTCTATGCCATCAACAGAAACATCAAATTCGACATACCAGTTAGGATCTGGCAAATAAAATTATTGAATCAGTTATAGATCCCAATGCCCTTTATGATTGTGAGGTCTGGGGTCCACTCACCAACCAAGAATTCACAAAATGGGACAAACACCAAATTGAGACTCTGCATGCAGAATTATCCTCTGTGTACAACGTTAAACACCAAATAATGCAATGCAGAGCAGAATTAGACCGATACCCGCTAATTATCAAAATCCAGAAAAGAACCGTTCAATTCTACAACCACCTAAAAGGAAGCGATTCCCAAACCGTCCATAACAAAGCCATCACCTACAGAGAGAAGAACCTGGAGAAGAGTCCCCTCTGGTCCTGGGGCTCTGTTCACAAACACAAACACCCCCCACAGTGCCCCAGGACAACAGCACAATTAGACCCAACCAAATCATGAGAAAACAAAAAGATAATTACTTGACACATTGGAAAGAATTAACAAAAAAACAGAGCAAACTAGAATGCCCTAAACAGAGAGTACACAGTGGCAGAATACCTGACCACTGTGACTGACCCAAACTTAAGGAAAGCTTTGACTATGTACAGACTCAGTGAGCATAGCCTTGCTATTGAGAAAGGCCGCCGTAGGCAGACATGGCTCTCAAGAGAAGACAGGCTATGTGCTCACTGCCCACAAAATGAGGTGGAACCTGAGCTGCACTTCCTAACCTCCTGCCCAATGTATGACCATATTAGAGAGACATATTTCCCTCAGATCACTCAGATCCACAAAGATTTCGAAAACAAATCCAATTTTTATAAACTCCCATATCTACTGGGTGAAATTCCACAGTGTGCCATTACAGCAGCAAGATTTGTGACCTGTTGCCACAAGAAAAGGGCAACCAGTGAAGAACAAACACCATTGTAAATACAACCCATACTTATACTTATTTATTTTCCCTTGTGTACTTTAGCCATTTGTACATTGTTACAACACTGTATATATATAATATGACATTTGTAATGTCTTTATTGTTTTGAAGCTTTTGTATGTGTAATGTTTGCTGTTAATTTTTATTGTTTATTTCACTTTTGTGTGTTGTCTACCTCACTTGCTTTGGCAATGTTAACACGTTTCCCATGCCAATAAAGCCCCTTGAATTGAATTGAATTGAATTGAGAGAAAGAGAGAGAGAGCGAGAGAGAGAGAGAGAGCGAGAGAGAGAGCGAGAGAGAGAGAGAGAGAGAGAGAGAGAGAGAGAGAGAGAGAGAGAGAGAGAGAGAGAAAGCAAAAGAAAGAGGAGGGCATTGTAACTGAATTGGGCCAAGGGATGGGAATC
Organism: Salvelinus namaycush; assembly: GCF_016432855.1. Lineage (NCBI taxonomy): Eukaryota > Metazoa > Chordata > Actinopteri > Salmoniformes > Salmonidae > Salvelinus > Salvelinus namaycush. The sequence goes on along the minus strand of NC_052326.1, from coordinate 56,523,386 downwards.
TAGACCGGTCCTGTCGGTCATGAGGGAGAGATGGAGGGAGAGGGGAGCAGAGCGGATAGTGATGCCCATCCAGGGCTCCTCATTCATGGGCTGCTGGGTCCGAACACTGTGCCTCTGTGTGTGGAGGTGAAGGCCACTGGGAGATGCTATCTTTACCACTGATACAATGGCTTCATAGACAGACCCAGACCACTCAGACAGAGGGTACGGCGCGGAGCTACAGTCAGGAAAAGATTGCCACCTACTGGTCGATAGATTCACTGACACGTTCAGATGCAGAAGCGAGTCTGTTTGTTGAGCATACAGTAGTGACAGAAAGTGAGGAAGGAGTAGGTTCTCTAAAAACACAGACAGAATACACCCCCAGGCAAAGACACATAAGTATGCACACGAGCGCATGTCTGGGGACACACACACAGACACACACACATCCCAGCTAGCACATAACATGACATATGTTTCTGAGAACTTCATGAGAGTGTGCTTGTCCTATGGTTATTTGCATATAACATTCCCACAGTGTTCTGGGAATGGTGCAGGATACCCAGTTAGCACATAATGTCCTGAGAACCATATGTGTCTTAGGTGGGAATGTCAGAACTTGAGCAAAACATTTCCTACAGGTTGGTTCTATTGGTTCTATTTAAAGTCATGTTCTCAGAACATTTAGAGAACGTTAAGAAACAACGTTCTTCTGTGTGAATTTCAGTACTTCAGCATAACGTTTTCGTCAGGTTTCCTCATTGTTCTATTTAAAGTTATGTTCTCAGAACGTTAAGAAAATGTTCCATAAAAACATATGCGTTTCGTTCTCAACGTCAACAAAACTCTCTCTATCCTCTAACTTGTTAATTGTGTTCGGGTGTGTTGTGCCCACTAAATGGCCACACCTGATCTTAATGAGAGCTTTTTTCTTTTGAAATGGGGTCTGTTTGGATAGACTAAAATGAACAGCTTTGTATGAGTTTAAATAACATGGCATGCTAGCTCCATCCTGGTGGTGCAGTGGACTAATTCCATGGATAGAGAACAGAAGGTCCTAGGTTTGACTCTCACTGACGCTGTGCAACAATGGAAAACAAATGTGTTTGCATGATTAATACCTAAGCAAAGTGTCCTATCTGTGCTTGGTTCAAACCAGTTAACCCAAGCTAAGCTAGCAGTATTATTAAAAGTCTTATTGAAACATGTTCTCAGAATTGTATTTAATTACCTTCAAATAACATATAATTTCTGTTCTCAGAACGTTAATGAACCTCCCAGGAAAACTGTCAGGGAACCACATTTAAACGTTCTCAGAACCTCAATGCAACCTAAAAATGTATGTTCTCGTAAAAGGCAACATTTTCCCTTCTGTTCTCAGAATGTTTAAAAAACGTTCAGTTTTACCGGTCAGAAAACGTAAGGCTTTGTTCCCACAACCAATGGGAAACCAAAAACTTCCAACAAACCAAATGTGCTAGCTGCAAGAAACAAGGAAGCACACACAAATCCATATTAGTTTGTACAGAGACTCATTGCTCTTGTCATTAATTATTGTCCTTCTGTGGCAGTTGATGCATAGAAATAGAATGTGTCATTCTATTTACAATATATGGTTTAGCTGCCCAGTAATTTCCTCTCTCAGTAGTCAGTTCTCTGGGAGCCCCAGGCTTAGTGGCTTTGGATGCATAGTGGATACAACTATTTCCCTTGGAACACTCTGAATCCTTTCTCATGACGAGACGTTTTGGCAGGTTGGGTGAGGAGGGAGGAAAGGAGAGGGAGAATGGAACATTTTACCATCCAAACAGTGAGAAGAGAAACCAGGTGTCTAAGGACTGAGTTACACAAGGACAATGTATTGTAACAGCTACCTTAGTGACCAGTGACCTTAATGGATTCCAAGTTTAAAGAACCTCTGTGTTTTGTCAAGAAGGAAACTCCGCATCAGGTGAATCATTTCTTACCCTCTTTCTCTCTCCTCCTCCCCCCTCTCTCTTAACTTCTCTCATCCGCTTCCCTTCGCTCTCATTTTCTCTCTCCTTCCCCTCTCTTATTAACCTCTCTCCTTCCTCTCTTATTAACCTCTCTCCTTCCCCTCTCTCCTTGCCCTCTCTTATTAACCTCTCTCCTTCCCCTCTCTTATTAACCTCTCTCCTTCCCCTCTCTTATTAACCTCTCTCCTTGCCCTCTCTTATTAACCTCTCTCCTTCCTCTCATATTAACCTCTCTCCTTCCCCTCTCTCCTTCCTCTCTTATTAACCTCTCTCCTTCCTCTCTTATTAACCTCTCTCCTTCCCCTCTCTTATTAACCTCTCTCCTTCCTCTCTTATTAACCTCTCTCCTTCCCCTCTCTCCTCCCCCTCTCTTGTTAACCTCTCTCCTCCCCCTCTCTTGTTACCCTCTCTCCTCCCCCTCTCTCCTCACTCTTCATTTTTATCTCCCTCTCCTATCACTTACCTTTTATTTTTTCTCCCATCTCTCTCATCTCTCTCTTCCCCTTCCCTCTCATCTCTCTCCTTCCCCTCCCTCTCATCTCTCTCCTTCCCTTCACTCTCACCTCTCTCCTTTCCTTCCCTCCGCTCTCACCTCTCTCCTCCTTCCTATTTCTTATGTCTCCCCAGTCACTTTTATTCTCTCCCTCTCTCTCCACTCCTCTCTTACCCTCTCTCTATCTCTCTCCTTCTCCTCTTCCTTCTCTCCTCCCCCTCTTAGTCCCTCTCTCTACTCCCCCTCTTTTACATAATCTCTCTCCTCCCCCTTTCACACTATGCCACACAATACCAGTCAGCTGATGCTTGCAAAGCAAACTCCATAATTACTTTTCTGGAATTCCGGAAATCTGCCTGGAATAGAATTCCACAATGTTCCATATGTCTGGTTACAGGAGTTCATTTTTTAATTGCATGTTATAAATCGTAAACATCAAATAATGAAAAGACAACCACAAGTCCAGACAAGCCTTAACATGAAATGCCATAACAGTAAGACAAATTGGTCAAGGCGGTGATCTGAGCTCAGTGCGGTATTAGGGTGGCCTCTGGGTTTGCAAGGCTATTATTGGGGCTAAATTAAAGCAAATGTTTTATGATAATCCTCTAGCCTCACACAATCACTGACCCAGAGAAACCATGACCCACAAAACAGCAGTAGACCAGTAGTTACAGACTAGACCAGCACAGGCAAGCAGGCATCACGCACTAACTACTTCTTCTCCAGCCTCCAAATACAGCATCACGTTACTCAGGGTATTTTGCTTTGCTGAGGCAGAGTAGCTACCAGACCTGGGTTCACATACCAACTGAAATCATTTCAAATGCGTTGAACGTTTGCGCCAGCCTGCCTGGAGTTTAAAATGTGCAGGGGTTACACTTTTGAGGAATTTATATTGGTTCCGTTGCGCCAAGAAAGCAAAAATCAAGGCCAGATAACATTTGAAACCACTTTATCTGAACCCAGGTTTGTTGAAGCGAAGGCGGAGTACACTCATTACAGAGGCAGCAGCATGAAATGAAGCAGAAATAATAGGAAGGAAAATGTCCAAATTAAACCACCTGTTATTTAGAGTTTCATCCCAGCTGGCACCCTATTCCCCATAGGACTCTGGTCAAAAGTAGTGCACTATGGCACCCTATTCCCCATAGGACTCTGGTCAAAAGTAGTGCACTATGGCACCCTATTCCCCATAGGACTCTGGTCAAAAGTAGTGCACTATGGCACCCTATTCCCCATAGGACTCTGGTCAAAAGTAGTGCACTATGGCACCCTATTCCCCATAGGACTCTGGTCAAAAGTAGTGCACTATGGCACCCTATTCCCCATAGGACTCTGGTCAAAAGTAGTGCACTATGGCACCCTATTCCCCATAGGACTCTGGTCAAAAGTAGTGCACTATGGCACCCTATTCCCCATAGGACTCTGGTCAAAAGTAGTGCACTATGGCACCCTATTCCCCATAGGACTCTGGTCAAAAGTAGTGCACTATGGCACCCTATTCCCCATAGGACTCTGGTCAAAAGTAGTGCACTATGGCACCCTATTCCCCATAGGACTCTGGTCAAAAGTAGTGCAGTATGGCACCCTATTCCCCATAGGACTCTGGTCAAAAGTAGTGCACTATGGCACCCTATTCCCCATAGGACTCTGGTCAAAAGTAGTGCACTATGGCACCCTATTCCCCATAGGACTCTGGTCAAAAGTAGTGCACTATGGCACCCTATTCCCCATAGGACTCTGGTCAAAAGTAGTGCACTATGGCACCCTATTCCCCATAGGACTCCTGTCAAAAGTAGTGCACTATGGCACACTATTCCCCATAGGACTCTGGTCAAAGTAGTGCTCTATAGCGCCCTATACCCCATAGGACTCCTGTCAAAAGTAGTGCACTATGGCACCCTATTCCCCATAGGACTCCTGTCAAAAGTAGTGCACTATGGCACCCTATTCCCCATAGGACTCTGGTCAAAGTAGTGCCATATAGTGCCCTATACCCCATAGGACTCCTGTCAAAGGTAGTGCACTATGGCACCCTATTCCCCATAGGACTCTGGTCAAAAGTAGTGCACTATGGCACCCTATTCCCCATAGGACTCTGGTCAAAAGTAGTGCACTATGCGGGGAATAGGGTACCATTTGGAATTCTGTCTTAATCTGTAACAATCAGCTGAGAGGTTGGCAGAGAGCTGACTGGTCACCGATACGAGACGTCTCTGTCTGTGAACAATTTCCATTATTTTCGGTTTGGGCTTGACTTATTTACCACCTCATTAATAAAATGAAAGAAAAATATGTCAGCTTCAAAGACAGTCGACTACAATAACAGCCAAGGACCAAGTCGGCTGTACTTTTCTGATACTATTTCAGGAGTAGTTAGTTTGCTAAACAGAAAGTATTCGCTTACTATTTACAGAGCTGAGTTATTTTTATGGGTATTTTTCTGAAAGTGTCTAAGAATTGGTCACCATCTTTCTCTGTTCTTTAGTGTGGGAGTCTGTTCTTCTCATATTTCTACAGACAGCAGATTGATGGGCAGAAGCCTCTTGGCAGTTAAGAAGGGAAAGGAACAGAGAGGAAAGAAATACCGTAGAGAAAGAGAGAGAAATAGAGAGACAAAGAGAGACAAAGAAAGAAAGAGAGAGAGAGAGAGAGAGAGAGAGAGAGAGATGGAGAGTCACTCCTGATCACCCACACACGCAATTCACTTTCATAGCAGCCACATACAGCATCATCCCTTTGCTTGTTGGATAATTCCTTCTAGCATCTACATGCTCTCTTTCTCTCACCATTTCTCTCCACTTGTGGACTTCAGTGAACAACACAACAGCTGTCTGTGAGCAGGCGCAAAAAACCTCTCCAAGCCAAACCTTCATACCATAACCGCTAACCGCTACACAGCCTACATCCTTGTTACAACATTAACGTTATGGTCAACAAACTAGATCTAACTAACACGTTAGTAAACCCACAATCCAATCCAGCAGTTACACTGGCAGGCCTCGGCGGGCAATACATTTATAAAACAGGAAGCTTGGAAGAGTTGCAGTGTTGGATAGCCTTAGCCAGCTAGCTAACATAAAAGCAATCCTCTCTGTTTTAGTCAGGTTCTTGAGTAGGTTAAAATAGCTGAATTAGCTAAGTAAGTGAAAGGTAAACTAAGAAGAAAAGAATACAACGAAATCTCTCTCTGCTGCTACTCCTTAATTTTTTTTTTAATTTGTTCAAAACTGTTGTCTTTCTCTCTCTTTGAGTCAACTACCCACCACATTTTGTGTCCTGCAGGGCTAGCTAGCTGTAGCTTATGATTTCAGTACTTGACTTATTCTCTCATCCTTTGATTGTGTCACGCCTTGACCTTAGAGAGGCGTTTTATTTCTCTATTTGGTTAGGTCAGGGTGGGTGTGATTTGGGGTGGGCATTCTATGTTGTCTATTTCTTTGTTTTTGGCCGAGTATGGTTCCCAATCAGAGGCAGCTGTCTATCGTTGTCTCTGATTGGGGATCGTACTTAGGCAGCCCTTTTTCCCACTTTCTGTTGTGGGATCTTGTTTTTGTTAGTTGCTGGTTTAGCGCTACTATACTTTATGTGTCGTTTATCTTTCTTGTTTTTTTGGTGTTAAGTTAATAAATTCAAATGTACGCCTACCACGCTGCACCTTGGTCTCATTCTAACGACAGCCGTAACAGATTGGATGGACAACAAGACCTCTGATAGGTTGGAGGACGTCTTCCAGAAGTTGTCGTAATTACTGTGTAAGTCTATGGGAGGGGGAGAAAACCCTCGAGCCTCCTAGTCTTTGTATTGAAGTCAATGTAGCCAGAGGAGGATGGAAGTTAGCTGTCCTCCGGCTACACCATGGCGCTACCCCAGGGCAGGGTTTACCAAACTTTTTCACTCAGGCCCCCCTTCCAGCAGTGGGGAACATCTGTGAATCTATTTCTATGGGCACAAGCACTGTTCATGACACAAACTGTTCACACCCCTCTTGTTGGTGGAGAGAAAATGTTGCTGTTTTAAAGCTCGTTCTCTTGTAATTCTCTACATTTTGTCATGAGGGGCTGCAAACATTTTGTCTAATGTCAATTATTGTGATGTTTAAGTGACTCAAACATTACAACAAAATCTATGAGCAAAAAAACCCACCTAAAAAGCATCAGCTGACACGTTATAAATAGCTCTCTATAGTATGTAATGACTGACATGACAAGAGGAAAACTAATGATGCACTACCTAATTTCGAAATTGCACCTTTTTTATTATTATTATTTTTTATTTATTTCACCTTTATTTAACCAGGTAGGCCAGTTGAGAACAAGTTCTCATTTACAACTGCGACCTGCGAAAACGGATGGCACTGTGATAGACTGCATCCAATTTGCTGAGTAGAGTGTTGGAGGCTATTTTGTAGATGACATCACCGAAGTCAAGGATCAGTTTTATGAGGGTATGTTTGGCAGCATGAGTGAAGGATGCTTTGTTGCGAAATAGGAGGGCAATTCTAGATTTTATTTTGAATTGGAGATGCTTAATGTGAGTCTGGAAGGAGAGTTTACAGTCTAACCAGACACCTAGGTATTTGTAGTTGTCCACATATTCTACGTCAGAACCGTCCAGAGTAGTGATGCTAGACGGGCGGGCAGGTGTGGGCAGCGATCGGTTGAAGAGCATGCATTCAGTTTTACTTGCATTTAAGAGCAGTTGGAGGCCACGGTAGGAGAGTTGTATGGCATTGAAGCTCGTCTGGAGGTTAGTTAACACAGTGTCCAAAGAAGGGCCAGAAGTATACAGAATGGTGTCGTCTGCGTAGAGGTGGATGAGAAAATCACCAGCAGCAAGAACGACATCATTGATGTATACAGAGAAAAGAGTCGGCCCGAGAATTGAACCCTGTGGCACCCCCATAGAGCCTGCCAGAGGTCCGGACAACAGGTCTTCTAATTTGACACTGAACTCTGTCTGAGAAATAGTTGGTGAACCAGGTGAGGCAGTCATATGAGAAACCAAGGCTGTTGAGTCTGCCGATAAGAATGTGGTGATTGACAGAGTCGAAAGCCTTGGCCAGGTCGATGAATACGGCTGCACAGTATTGTCTTTTATCGATGGCGGTTATGATATCGTTTAGGACCTTAAACGTGGCTGAGGTGCACCCATGACCAGCTCGGAAACCAGATTGCATAGCGGAGAAGGTATGGTGGGACTCAAAATGGTCGGTGATCTGTTTGTTAACTTGGCTTTCGAAGACCTTAGAAAGGCAGGGTAGGATAGATATAGGTCTGTAACAGTTTGGGTCTAGGGTGTCTCCCCCTTTGAAGAGGGGGATGACCACGGCAGCTTTCAAATCTTTAGCGATCTCAGACGATACGAAAGAGAGGTTGAACAGGCTGGTCATAGGGGTTGCAACAATTGCGGCAGATCATTTTAGAAAGAGAGGGTCCAGATTATCTAGCCCAGCTGATTGTATAGCCCAGAATGTATATCTAGCCCCTGATTGTATAGCCCATTCTACTATTACAACTTTCAAGGGCAAGTTGAAAGCTGCACAGTTTGGGAACCACTGTTGAAACTACTCTAGACCTTCATTGCAAAACGGTGTGTTTTAATCAGTTGTTTGGTGACATGAATATATTTTGTATAGTTTTATCCTAAAAGCATACTTTTTTAAATGTTTCACTATTAGTAGGATGGTCCTCCCCTGCCTGACAGGTCCTAGAGACTCCATGTCAGAGGTATGGGACACACAGGACTGTATGAGACAGGTCCTAGAGACTCCAGGCCAGAGGCATGGGACACACAGGACTGTATGAGACAGGTCCTAGAGACTCCAGGTCCTAGAGACTCCAGGCCAGAGGCATGGGACACACAGGACTGTATGAGACAGGTCCTAGAGACTCCAGGTCAGGTCCTAGAGACTCCAGGCCAGAGGCATGGGACACACAGGACTGTATGAGACAGGTCCTAGAGACTCCAGGTCAGGTCCTAGAGACTCCAGGTCAGAGGTATGGGACACACAGGACTGTATGAGACAGGTCCTAGAGACTCCAGGTCAGAGGTATGGGACACACAGGACTGTATGAGACAGGTCCTAGAGACTCCAGGTCAGGTCCTAGAGACTCCAGGCCAGAGGCATGGGACACACAGGACTGTATGACACAGATCCTAGAGACTCCAGGTAAGGTCCTAGAGACTCCAGGCCAGATCCTAGAGACTCCAGGTCAGAGGTATGGGACACACAGGACTGTATGAGACAGGTCCTAGACACTCCAGGTCAGAGGCATGGGACACACGGACTGTATGAGACAGGTCCTAGAGACTCCAGGTCAGGTCCTAGAGACTCCAGGCCAGAGGTATGGGACACACAGGACTGTATGAGACAGGTCCTAGAGACTCCAGGTCAGATCCTAGAGACTCCAGGTCAGGTCCTAGAGACCCCAGGTCAGGTCCTAGAGACTCCAGGTCAGGTCCTAGAGACTCCAGGTCAGAGGCATGGGACACACAGGACTGTATGAGACAGGTCCTAGAGACTCCAGGTAAGGTCCTAGAGACTCCAGGTCAGGTCCTAGAGACTCCAGGTCAGAGGCATGGGACACACAGGACTGTATGAGACAGGTCCTAGAGACTCCAGGTCAGGTCCTAGAGACTCCAGGTCAGGTCCTAGAGACTCCAGGTCAGGTCCTAGAGACTCCAGGTCAGATCCTAGAGACTCCAGGTCAGGTCCTAGAGACTCCAGGTCAGGTCCTAGAGACTCCAGGTCAGGTCCTAGAGACTCCAGGTCAGAGGCATGGGACACACAGGACTGTATGAGACAGGTCCTAGAGACTCCAGGTCAGGTCCTAGAGACTCCAGGTCAGGTCGTAGAGACTCCAGGTCAGGTCCTAGAGACTCCAGGCCAGAGGTATGGGACACACAGGACTGTATGAGACAGGTCCTAGAGACTTCAGGTCAGGTCCTAGAGACTCCAGGTCAGAGGTATGGGACACACAGGACTGTATGAGACAGGTCCTAGAGACTCCAGGTCAGAGGCATGGGACACACAGGACTGTATGACACAGATCCCAGAGACTCCAGGTCAGAGGCATGGGACACACAGGACTGTATGAGAGTATAACTAAAACATGAGCTAAGGAATAGTTTCAGAGTAATACAGTAATGTTTCAAAATGAAGGCCTGTCATCTCAGAGATTTCACAGTTTATAATGTGAATTTGAAAATGTAATCTCTCTCATACTGTGGACTGAGCTGACCTACAACTACAGTAGCAGGTCAACCCGTTCCCAGACATGTGTTGAGTCCAGGTAAAGGACTGAACTGTCTAGTCTACATGCCCTAATCACCCCCTGTTTCTCCCCCAGGCCCTCCCTTCTCCCTTAGCCCTATGATGCTCTGCCAGACTGGCATATTTTCAGCTCCCTGCCACCCTGCCCTGTCAGCTGGGTGGTTGGCACAGCGATTGGACATAATGCTGGCTAAATGAGCTGAGTGCTGCTTCTCCCTGCCACGTCTCCATAACATCTGCCTCCCCCGGAGTCTGTAATTAGCACCTCACTGTGGAGTAACAGCCTGATTACTGAACACTCCAAGAGTTATAGGAAGGGAGGGGGTTAGGGTTAATTGGTCTCTCTCTCTCATATCTCTCTCTCTCTCTCTCTCAATTCAATTCAATTCAAAGGCTTTATTGGAATGGGAAACATATGTTTACATTGCCAAAGCAAGTGAAATAGATAATAAATACAATTGAAATAAACAATAATAAATTAACAGTAAACATTAAAAGGAATAGAGACATTTCAAATGTCATATTATGGTAATGTGTGTAATGATGTTCAAATAGTTAAAGTACAAAATAGAAAATAATAAATAAATAAATATGTTATATTTACACTGGTGCTTGTTCTTCACTAGTTGCCCTTTTCTTGTGGCAACAGGTCACACATCTTGCTGCTGTGATGGCACACTGTGGTCTAGATGGAATTTGTATTTGTGTTCCTGGCAACTGGACCTTTTTTGGAAACTCATTTTTTTTGTCTTACTGAGAATTACTGTCAAGGCCCAGGTCTGACAGAATCTGTGCAGAATATCTAGGTGCTGCTGTTGGCCCTCCTTGATTAGGGAGAGAAGCACCAGATCATCAGCAAACAGTAGACATTTGACTTCAGATTCTAGTAAGGTGAGGCCGGGTGCTGCAGACTGTTCTAGTAACCTTGCTAATTCATTGAGATATATATATATATATATATATATATATATGTATGTGTGTGTGTTGAAGAGGGTGGGTCTTAAACTGCATCCCTGTCTAATCCCACAACTCTGGGGTCTCTCTTTCTCTCTAAATTTCAATTTCAAACGGGCTTCATTGGCATGGGAAAGTCTCTCTCTAGTTACTACATTCCACTGTGAGTTTAACTTTGATCCATGAGGAAAACTGACTGATGCTCTTAGTAAATACAAAGTTAAACTCACAGTGGAATGTAGATTATATTTACTAAGAGTATCCGTCAGCTTTCCTCAGGGATCAATCTCAGTGTCTTGCTCTGAGCAGAAACATGCTACCATCTCAGTTTTCTGCTCCAGTCTTTCTAACTGAAGACAAAGCATATCTTAAACAAGTGCTTTGAAATCAACCCTCTTGTTTTTGTTTGTTTAATGTGTGTGATTGAATTCTCAAGTCACTTTCGCTCCAGCTTCAAGTAGTCCTTTGTCTTATGCTGTGACTACTATTGTGCTCAGAACCAAGTTCCAACGTGCCAAAGGGAATGTGTTCTCTTTCAACTCCTTATCCATATGTAGAAGCAGTCATATCCATAATAATTACACACTCCGACAAGCAACAAGATGTCATGGCCAGGGGGCTAAACTCACTGAGAGCTGTGGCAGGCCCACATACAGTACTGCTATTATGCAGAGATAGAAGAGAGAAGAGGAGAAGAGAGGAGGAGAGGAGTGGAGGAGAGGATGAGCGGACAGGAGGAGAGGAGGAAAGGACAAGAGGAGGAGAGGAGAGGAGGAAAGGAGAGGAGGAAAGGACAAGAGGATGAGAGGAGAGGAGGGGAGAAGAGGAGATGAAAGGAGAGGAGAAGAGAGGAAAGAAGAGAGGAGGCGAGGAGAGGAGAGGTGGAGTGAAAGGAGAGGAGAGGAGAAGAGAGAAGACAAGGAGAGGAGATGAGGAGATGAAAGGAGAGGAGGAGATGAAAGGAGAGGAGAGGAGAGGAAAGAAGAGAGGAGGAGGTGAGAGGAGGAGGGGGGGATGAGCAGAAAGGAGGAAAGGAGGAAAGGACAAGAGGATGAGAGGAGAGGAGAGGGCAGGAGAGGAGAGGAGATGAAAGGAAAGGAGAGAAGAAGAGAGGAGGTGAGGAGGGGAGGAGAGTAAGAGAGGCGAGGAGGAGAGGAGAGGAGAGGGGAGAAGAGGAGGCGAGGAGAGGAGAGGAGGAGATGAAAGGAGAGGAGAGGAGGAGATGAAAGGAGAGGAGAGGTGGAGATGAGAGGAGAGGAGGAGAGAGAAGGCAAGGAGAGGAGATGAGGAGATGAAAGACCAGGATGGGATGAAAGGAAGGGATAGGAGAGGAGAGGAGAGGAGAGGAGAGGAGAGGAGAGGAGAGGAGAGGAGAGGAGAGGAGAGGAGAGGAGAGGAGGCGAGGAGAGGTGGAGATTAAAGGAGAGGAGAGGAGAAGAGAGAAGGCAAGGAGAGGAGATGAGGAGATGAAAGGAGAGGAGGAGATGAAAGGAGAGGAGGAGATGAAAGGAGAGGAGAGGGGGAGATGAGAGGAGGAAAGGATGAGCGGAAAGGAGGAAAGGAGGAAAGGACAAGAGGAGATGGCAGGAGAGGAGAGGAGGAGATGAAAGGAAAGGAGAGAAGAAGAGAGGAGGCGAGGAGAGGAGAGAAGAGGAGGCGAGGAGAGGAGAGAAGAGGAGGCGAGGAGAGGAGGAAATGAAAGGAGAGGAGAGGTGGAGATGAAAGGAGATGAAAGGAGAGGAGAGGAGAGGAGAGGAGAGGAGAGGAGAGGAGAGGAGAGGAGAAAGTTAGACAGACAGCTCAGACCATGTACTCGACTCTATCTTCTCACTACCTGTGTATTTTGGTTCAAAGGAACTCAACCAGCAAACACGTGATGCTGCCACAGATCTGAACAAGCTGATCTTTCACAAGTGTTACTGGCTTTCTTACATTTCTAAGATTCAAAACAAATATTAATTATTCTGGCCTGCCCTCTCCTGTGATCATGACATGTGGAGGTGGATGGTGGAGGCCTGTAGCTATACCTCTTTTTCTCCTCATGGCTCAAGCCTGGGAGATTTGCAGTTCTATGTATCACCCCTGACATCTATTTAATTTATTTGATCCTTTATTTAACTAGGCAAGTCAGTTAAGAACAAATTCTTATTTACAATGACGGCCTACCCTAGCAAAACCCTCCCCTAACCCAGACGACGCTGGGCCAATTGTGCCCCGCCCTATGGGACTCCCGTCCACAGAGAGACACTTGACTGGCGAGAAAAGTGAATTTGTGCGAATTGCCCGGAATCTACTAGATTTGATGTACTTAGAAACACATATAATAGGGATCTACTAGATTTGATGTACCTAGAAATGCATATAATAGGGATCTACTAGATTTGATGTACTTAGAAACACATATAATAGGGATCTACTAGATTTGATGTACCTAGAAACACATATAATAGGGATCTACTAGATTTGATGTACCTAGAAACACATATAATAGGGATCTACTAGATTTGATGTACCTAGAAACACATATAATAGGGATCTACTAGATTTGATGTACCTAGAAACACATATAATAGGGATCTACTAGATTTGATGTACCTAGAAACACATATAATAGGGATCTACTAGATTTGATGTAGCTAGAAACACATATAATAGGGATCTACTAGATTTGATGTACCTAGAAACACATATAATAGGGATCTACTAGATTTGATGTACCTAGAAACACATATAATAGGGATCTACTAGATTTGATGTACCTAGAAACACATATAATATGGATCTACTAGATTTGATGTACCTAGAAACACATAATAGGGATCTACTAGATTTGATGTACCTAAGAAACACATATAATAGGGATCTACTAGATTTGATGTACCTAGAAACACATATAATAGGGATCTACTAGATTTGATGTACTCACCTACTAGGTCTACTAGGTTTGATGTACATTTAATATGCGAGATACGGAGACGGAGAAGATGCCCGCTACAGGTTCATAATTGTGGATGTAGGGGCATACGACCGAAAGAGCTATGGTGGAGTGTTTCAAGATAGTTATTTTGGGTCCAAACTGCTGCAGAAGACCCTGGATTTACTACCGCCAGCTGTCCTGCCAGGTTCCACAGGTCCAAGTCCTCAACGCCAAGTTTTCCTGGGAGATGCAGCTTCCACGGGTGATGCAGCTTCCCCGGGTGATGCAGTTTTCCCGGGTGATGCAGTTTCCCCAGGAGTTGCAGCTTCCCCCCTACATGAGAACCTCATGCGCCCTTATCCAGGTATGTTGATAATAGAATGTTGGAATCCATTTGACTTTTTCTGTTTCTAATTTCCCTTGTTACTGCATACATACTTTATATGAAATCCGTGTTTCTAATATGGTCATACATTTGGCAGAAGGTTAGGAAGTGCAGCTCAGTTTCCACCTCATTTTGTGGGCAGTGTGCACATAGCCTGTGCTATGTGCTATGTGCACAGGCTATATTCCAAGGCTTTTGGAATATGGTTCCTGGAAAATGGTATGTTGTTTTTATTTATCAAATATATATATGATTCTCTTGTTACCTCTCTTTCACAATTGAATTCCTCACGGATTTTGGCGAGAGTTCATCCAAGAAATCAGCTAGAGGTGCCAGGACCCTGTGGAGAGGATGAGAAAAGGGGGGATTAGGAGTGTCTGGAGAGCAGTGAAAATGGTGAGGTGAAGAGGGGACATTAGGAGTGTCTGGAGAGCAGTGAGCATGGTGAGGTGAAGAGGGGACATTAGGAGTGTCTGGAGAGCAGTGAGCATGGTGAGGTGAAGAGGGGACATTAGGAGTGTCTGGAGAGCAGTGAGCATGGTGAGGTGAAGAGGGGACATTAGGAGTGTCTGGAGAGCAGTGAGCATGGTGAGGTGAAGAGGGGACATTAGGAGTGTCTGGAGAGCAGTGAGCATGGTGAGGAGAAGAGGGGGGGCATTAGGAGTGTCTGGAGAGCAGTGAGCATGGTGAGGTGAAGAGAGGGGACATTAGGAGTGTCTGGAGAGCAGTGAGCATGGTGAGGTGAAGAGGGGGGACATTAGGAGTGTCTGGAGAGCAGTGAGCATGGTGAGGAGAAGAGGGGACATTAGGAGTGTCTGGAGAGCAGTGAGCATGGTGAGGTGAAGAGGGGACATTAGGAGTGTCTGGAGAGCAGTGAGCATGGTGAGGTGAAGAGGGGGGACATTAGGAGTGTCTGGAGAGCAGTGAGCATGGTGAGGAGAAGAGGGGGGACATTAGGAGTGTCTGGAGAGCAGTGAGCATGGTGAGGAGAAGAGGGGGGACATTAGGAGTGTCAGGAGAGCAGTGAGCATGGTGAGGAGAAGAGGGGGGACATTAGGAGTGTCTGGAGAGCAGTGAGCATGGTGAGGAGAAGAGGGGACATTAGGAGTGTCTGGAGAGCAGTGAGCATGGTGAGGAGAAGAGGGGTGACATTAGGAGTGTCTGGAGAGCAGTGAGCATGGTGAGGTGAAGAGGGGTGATTAGGAGTGACTGGAGAGCAGTGAGCATGGTGAGGAGAAGAGGGGGGACATTAGGAGTGTCTGGAGAGCAGTGAGCATGGTGAGGTGAAGAGGGGTGATTAGGAGTGTCAGGAGAGCAGTGAGCATGGTGAGGAGAAGAGGGGGGACATTAGGAGTGTCTGGAGAGCAGTGAGCATGGTGAGGAGAAGAGGGGGGACATTAGGAGTGTCTGGAGAGCAGTGAGCATGGTGAGGTGAAGAGGGGACATTAGGAGTGTCTGGAGAGCAGTGAGCATGGTGAGGAGAAGAGGGGGGACATTAGGAGTGTCTGGAGAGCAGTGAGCATGGTGAGGAGAAGAGGGGGGACATTAGGAGTGTCTGGAGAGCAGTGAGCATGGTGAGGTGAAGAGGGGACATTAGGAGTGTCTGGAGAGCAGTGAGCATGGTGAGGAGAAGATGGGGGACATTAGGAGTGTCTGGAAAGCAGTGAGCATGGTGAGGTGAAGAGGGGACATTAGGAGTGTCTGGAGAGCAGTGAGCATGGTGAGGTGAAGAGGGGACATTAGGAGTGTCTGGAGAGCAGTGAGCATGGTGAGGTGAAGAGGGGACATTAGGAGTGTCTGGAGAGCAGTGAGCATGGTGAGGTGAAGAGGGGACATTAGGAGTGTCTGGAGAGCAGTGAGCATGGTGAGGAGAAGAGGGGGGACATTAGGAGTGTCTGGAGAGCAGTGAGCATGGTGAGGAGAAGAGGGGGGACATTAGGAGTGTCTGGAGAGCAGTGAGCATGGTGAGGAGAAGAGGGGGGACATTAGGAGTGTCTGGAGAGCAGTGAGCATGGTGAGGAGAAGAGGGGGGACATTAGGAGTGTCTGGAGAGCAGTGAGCATGGTGAGGAGAAGAGGGGTGATTAGGAGTGTCTGGAGAGCAGTGAGCATGGTGAGGAGAAGAGGGGGGACATTAGGAGTGTCTGGAGAGCAGTGAGCATGGTGAGGAGAAGAGGGGGGACATTAGGAGTGTCTGGAGAGCAGTGAGCATGGTGAGGAGAAGAGGGGGACATTAGGAGTGTCTGGAGAGCAGTGAGCATGGTGAGGTGAAGAGGGGGGACATTAGGAGTGTCTGGAGAGCAGTGAGCATGGTGAGGAGAAGGAGGGGGGATTAGGAGTGTCTGGAGAGCAGTGAGCATGGTGAGGAGAAGAGGGGTGATTAGGAGTGTCTGGAGAGCAGTGAGCATGGTAAGGAGAAGAGGGGGGACATTAGGAGTGTCTGGAGAGCAGTGAGCATGGTGAGGAGAAGAGGGGGGACATTAGGAGTGTCTGGAGAGCAGTGAGCATGGTGAGGAGAAGAGGGGGGACATTAGGAGTGTCTGGAGTGCAGTGAGTATGGTGAGGAGAAGAGGGGGGACATTAGGAGTGTCTGGAGAGCAGTGAGCATGGTGAGGAGAAGAGGGGGGACATTAGGAGTGTCTGGAGAGCAGTGAGCATGGTGAGGAGAAGAGGGGGGACATTAGAAGTGTCTGGAGAGCAGTGAGCATGGTGAGGAGAAGAGGGGGGACATTAGGAGTGTCTGGAGAGCAGTGAGCATGGTGAGGAGAAGAGGGGGGACATTAGGAGTGTCTGGAGAGCAGTGAGCATGGTGAGGAGAAGAGGGGACATTAGGAGTGTCTGGAGAGCAGTGAGCATGGTGAGGAGAAGAGGGGGGACATTAGGAGTGTCTGGAGAGCAGTGAGCATGGTGAGGTGAAGAGGGGGGACATTAGGAGTGTCTGGAGAGCAGTGAGCATGGTGAGGTGAAGAGGGGACATTAGGAGTGTCTGGAGAGCAGTGAGCATGGTGAGGAGAAGAGGGGGGACATTAGGAGTGTCTGGAGAGCAGTGAGCATGGTGAGGTGAAGAGGGGGGACATTAGGAGTGTCTGGAGAGCAGTGAGCATGGTGAGGTGAAGAGGGGACATTAGGAGTGTCTGGAGAGCAGTGAGCATGGTGAGGAGATGAGGGGGGACATTAGGAGTGTCTGGAAAGCAGTGAGCATGGTGAGGTGAAGAGGGGGGACATTAGGAGTGTCTGGAGAGCAGTGAGCATGGTGAGGTGAAGAGGGGACATTAGGAGTGTCTGGAGAGCAGTGAGCATGGTGAGGAGAAGAGGGGACATTAGGAGTGTCTGGAGAGCAGTGAGCATGGTGAGGTGAAGAGGGGTGATTAGGAGTGTCTGGAGAGCAGTGAGCATGGTGAGGAGAAGAGGGGGGACATTAGGAGTGTCTGGAGAGCAGTGAGCATGGTGAGGAGAAGAGGGGGGACATTAGGAGTGTCTGGAGAGCAGTGAGCATGGTGAGGTGAAGAGAGGGGACATTAGGAGTGTCTGGAGAGCAGTGAGCATGGTGAGGTGAAGAGGGGGGACATTAGGAGTGTCTGGAGAGCAGTGAGCATGGTGAGGAGAAGAGGGGGGACATTAGGAGTGTCTGGAGAGCAGTGAGCATGGTGAGGAGAAGAGGGGACATTAGGAGTGTCTGGAGAGCAGTGAGCATGGTGAGGTGAAGAGGGGACATTAGGAGTGTCTGGAGAGCAGTGAGCATGGTGAGGAGAAGAGGGGGGACATTAGGAGTGTCTGGAGAGCAGTGAGCATGGTGAGGTGAAGAGGGGTGACATTAGGAGTGTCTGGAGAGCAGTGAGCATGGTGAGGTGAAGAGGGGTGATTAGGAGTGTCAGGAGAGCAGTGAGCATGGTGAGGAGAAGAGGGGACATTAGGAGTGTCTGGAGAGCAGTGAGCATGGTGAGGAGAAGAGGGGTGATTAGGAGTGTCAGGAGAGCAGTGAGCATGGTGAGGAGAAGAGGGGACATTAGGAGTGTCTGGAGAGCAGTGAGCATGGTGAGGAGAAGAGGGGGGACATTAGGAGTGTCAGGAGAGCAGTGAGCATGGTGAGGAGAAGAGGGGACATTAGGAGTGTCTGGAGAGCAGTGAGCATGGTGAGGAGAAGAGGGGGGACATTAGGAGTGTCTGGAGAGCAGTGAACATGGTGACGTGAGGAGGAAAAAGGACAACAGAAGAGAGGGAAGGTGATCAGAGTAAAGTCTGAAACTATATTACCTATTTACCTCTGGGATAAGCTGGTGGCTCAGTGCATGACTTTCTCCAGATCCTGAGATATGTCTTCAATCATTTGCAATGCCTTTGTGAGTGATGATTCAAGGACTGAGTCTGCAGCTCTTTTCTCCCTTCTCCTCACACCCCTGCTTCTACTGCTGAAGCTCTGTGGCATCGCTGAGGAGCTCACGGCCCTGCTACTACTGCTGCTGCTCTGTGGCATCGCTGAGGAGCTCACCGCCCTGCTACTACTGCTGCTGCTCTGTGGCATCGCTGAGGAGCTCACCGCCCTGCTACTACTGCTGCTGCTCTGTGGCATCGCTGAGGAGCTCACAGCCCTGCTACTACTACTGCTGCTCTGTGGCATCGCTGAGGAGCTCACGGCCCTGCTTCTACTGCTGCTGCTGCTGCTGCTCTGTGGCATCGCTGAGGAGCTCACACCCCTGCTTCTACTGCTGCTGCTCTGTGGCATCGCTGAGGAGCTCACGGCCCTGCTACTACTGCTGCTGCTGCTGCTGCTGCTGCTGCTGCTCTGTGGCATTGGTGAAGAGCAAGCCAGTGGATTAGGTCTTGGAAGTGGGCCCAGGAAAGAGCTTCCCAGGTCCTGCATGGAGATTGTTTCTAATGCTGCACTGCAACTCAGTTTGGGAGAGTGGGTTGGGTGCAGATCACCCGTCAGTACTGGTGCAGAGGTAGTGCTTGGAGCCGGTGAACAGGCACTGTTGGGGTGCAGAGAACAAAACCAGGTGCTGTCTCTAATCACTGGTGTTTGTGCCTTGAAAATAGAAAAGTAGAGGGCTATTTAGTACACATATCCACAACATTAATGAACATCAAATATCATTAACTGAGACTACAATAGACTACAGTAAATAATGTAGGACTAGCTATTCAACTCTGCTCAAGCGTTTGCAACATCTTCACTAGCTGGACCTTGCTACCAAACTTTGACTATGGTGTTACCAATGTGGGAAGCTTACGATTTTCTTTCTATGACAAAATTATGTTTGATCAAAAGTTGTAAAGATTTTATGTTTAGTTGGTTGTCTTGCTTTCCCTGCACTAGTATGCTGCTAGGCTAGCTAGCCACTATCCAGCCAAGTAACTAGCACTAGCTGGCTAGCTATTGTTAGCAAAACATGGCTACTCTCTTCGTCGATGTTACGGATACAGGTATCCTGTGTGTATTCCTTTTCTCTCCTTCTGCCCTAGTCACAGGTGGCAGTCACCAGTCGCCAATCAGTCGCCAATCTGAAGACACACCTGCTCCTTTTCCCTTACCCAATCACATCCCATTTCCCTTGGTTTTAAATAAACCCAATCAGTTGTCTCTGGAGCTGTCTCTCTTTTGTTTTTGTGCCTAAATCTCACATTGTCCATTATCATGTTAGTATGTATTGCTGTGGTGTATGGCTGTTTGTTTGTTGGTGGGGAAGGCCAAGCTAAGTCGCCCTTGGGCATACATTACCCTTAGGAAAACTTTGTCTAAGTACCCTAGTTAGAACTGGGCGGACCACCCACTGTATTTTATTGGTTAGTTAGCTAGCTGTTCTTGAAGCAGGCAAGACTAGCTTAGTTTTATTTTATTTTATATTTACTAGTTCTTTCCTTGGGTCCAGCTCAGGCCCCCCCCCCCCCCACCCCCCCCACCCCATTACCGTGTGTTTGAAAAATAAACCTAAAGTGTTTGACGGTAGATTTAGGTTGTCTGTTGTTTTTAGTTCTCACTGTTCCTTTTCACTGTTATGATTTGCATGAGATATGTTACGGGTCTCGTTTCCATCCCCCCTAGACTGCAGGGCCAAAGGGGTTCGTAACAGTCGACTACAATAGAAAATACAACAACATACCCCATCCTTCAACAAACCCCATGCTTCATGTGCCGAACAAGCCAGCAGCAACATTTCTGGAGCAGCCTTTCCACCGACATCTCCACTGCGGCCCTTGTTTCTTTTCTTTGCCTTGACAAACTTGTCACGAGCCCTACCCCACTTTTTCGAACAAGTGGTTGGGTCAGACCCAAGCGTTTCCACAATCTCCCTTCATGAATTGACATTTACATGCTGGTCTATATATAATGCATGGCTAGAATCACACTGGTGAAGGTACTTCTGTACCTCCTCTGTCAATCGATGCTCCAAGTTGTGATTCGCCATATTGAATCCAGTTTAGGCTGAATTAACAAGAAGCAGAAACTCGCATCACCCCTCCAGTTGACCAATCACGGATGAAGGGGCTTCGGCTTTCAAACTTCGGCTGGCCTTAGAGAAAAAAGAAGAAAAACAGCCAACAAACCCCGAACCCGAACTCCAAAACGAACAAAATCATCACAAAATGACATAATATATGCTTGAACTGTACCGATCTGTTTCGGTTGGGAAGCATACGGCCGTCTTTACCCCAGTCCCACCCCCAACCCTATTCCCATCCTCAAGCACAACCCCATTCCCAACCCTACCTACCAAGCACAACCCCATTCCCAACCCTACCTACCAAGCACAACCCCATTCCCAACCCTACCTACCAAGCACAACCCCATTCCCAACCCTACCTACCAAGCACAACCCCATTCCCAACCCTACCTACCAAGCACAACCCTAAACCCCACCCAACACCCAGCAACCCTCCTCTTCCCACCACCTCCCCTCTTTTCCTCCACCGAACTACCCCAGACAGCCTTGTTAAGGTGTCTAGCTCCCTCAGACTCAGAGTCAGTGTGAAAATAATAAACACAAGTCTATTCAGGCGGATTCTAATTGATGTCAATCATTGGTTTGCTGCTCAGTGTGGTTGATGTTGATTTATTACATAAACACACACTGAAAAATCCCCTTATCCCTCCTTACTGCTGTCTTCCCGAGAGTGAAGATCTGGGTTCAAATAATATTTGAAAAAATTTCAAATACTGTATGCTTCCTTGATGGAGTTTGTGTGGTGCAATGAAACCAGGAGCCTAGACTTAAAAGTGCAAACCCCAAGCATCTGGCACTCCATGCAGGCTAAAACAAACACAATGTATTTTGTTTTACAAAATACTAACACAAAAATGCTTTCAAATACTATTTGAACCCAAGACTGCTGAGAAGTTCTCTGCTGAGAGAGTTTGTTGGATCTGGTTCAAAAAGGCAGAAAATTACACATGGTTGCCGAATAGCTGGAACTTTCTCTAGTGTGCTTGTCTGTCTTTTGGTAAGCCATTATGTCTAATCTGTAAATAGCTGTGTTTGTTATGTATCTCAGAGCTGTTTGCCAGGTTAATGGAGACCGTATGGTTGGAGCCAGGAGGGAAAGAGTCTGTACGCGGGCAGAAATCTGGAAACACATTTGTATTGTCCATTATTATACTTATGTGACAAGGTGTCAAAATATAGGAAATTATTTGAATTGCGCTTTCAAGTCTTGAAATAATTGTTTTCATATATAAATTGAAATTTTGTGAATGTGTTGTGTATAGTTTATGAATGTGTTATGACATTTACATTTACATTTTAGTCATTTAGCAGACGCTCTTATCCAGAGCGACTTACAGTAGAGTGCATACATTTTTATTACATACATTTTATTACATTTTTACATACTGAGACAAGGATATCCCTACCGGCCAAACCCTCCCTAACCCGGACGACGCTATGCCAATTGTGCGTTGCCCCACGGACCTCCCGGTTGCGGCCGGCTGCGACAGAGCCTGGGCGCGAACCCAGAGACTCTGGTGGCGCAGCTAGCACTGCGATGCAGTGCCCTAGACCACTGCGCCACCCGGGAGGTCTATGACGTCATTATAGTGTTACCAAACAAACACATATATAAATAGACAATGAAATAACTATTGAGCTATCTGTATTTCATGTTTAAGAATTAAAACACCAAATGAATCCCCAGCTCTCAGGTCTGAGGAGACAGGGCCATTTTGTGTGAGTTTATAAAGCCTACTATAACGGGGAATGAGCGGACAGACAGACGGAGGTGGAAGCCTGCCACTAAGAGCTGATGCAATGGAACTCTTAGCTCCTATGGACAGTTTCCCAGACCCAGGTTAAGCCTGGTCCCAGATCTGTTTGTGCTGTTTTGCCAAGTCCATGTGACAATGACCATAGGAGTTAGCAAGACAGCACGGACACATCTGTTACCAGACTAGGTTAAGTCTATATATTCCTGGAATGTAAAAGTAGTTCAAATGGAGATTCTCGTTTGACCATGCTTTTCAAGTTCAGGAATAAACTAGGCTTCATCTGGGTCTGGGAAACCAAACAGGCCCATACTGTACTGCAGCATGCTGATCACCTCAACCACAAGCAGGTATAGGGTGACATCTAGTGGCGACTGATGGAACAGCACTCTCTACAGCTCATATGGGGTAATAGCTGAAACTGTATCTATTTTCAAAAAGGATACGCTATTGTCACCTTTCACTTGCAAACCTGTTGTAGTGCCTGTACTAACAGGTGATTAGATCCTAGTTATAGAGACCACAATTGAATCAGCATTATGCACAAAGTTGTTACTGGGCTGTCTCCCCCCCGGCCGTGATTTGGAGTCCCATTGGGCAGCGCACAATTGGCCCGACATCGCCTAATCCCCTCAGGAGGCTGAAAAGATTTGGCATGGGCCCTCAGATCCTCAAAAAGTTCTACAGCTGCACCATTGAGAGCATCTTGACTGGATGCATCACCGCTTGGTATGGCGAGGTGCTTGGCCTCAATTTCCTTTAGTCCACGGTCAGCTCCTTTGTCTTACTGATGTTGAGGAAGAGGTTGTTGTCCTGGCACCACACTGCCAGGTCTCCGACCTCCTCCCTATAGGCTGTCTCATCGTTGACGGTGATCAGGCCTACCACTGTAGTGTCGTCAGCAAACTTATTGATGGTGTTGGAGTCGTGTGCGGCCACTCTGTCATGGGTGAACAGGAAGTACAGGATGGGACTAAGCACGCACCACTCAGGGGCCCCCATGTTAAGGATCAGTGCTGCAGATGTGTTGTCTACCCTTACCACCTGGGGGCGGCCCGTCAGGAAGTCCAGAATTCAGTTGCAGAGGGAGGTGTTCAGTCCCTGGGTCCTTAGCTTAGTGATGACCAGCATTCTCACGTAGGTGTTCCTTTGGTCCAAGTGGCAAGGTCAGCATGGAGTGCAATAGAGATTGCTTCATTTGGGGATCTGTTGGGTGGTATGTGAATTGGAGTGGGTCTAGGGTTTCTGGGATGATGGTGTTGATGTGAGACATGACCAGCCTTTCAAAATATTTCATGGCTACAGATGTGAGTGCTACGGGGCAGTAGTCATTTAGGCAGGTTACCTTAGTTTTCTTGGGCAGGGACTATGGTGTTCTGCTTGAAACATGTAGGTTTTACAAACTCGTTCTGGGACAGGTTGAAAATGTCAGTGAAGACACTTGCCAGTTGGTCAGCGCATGCTCTGAGTACGTGTCCTGATAGTCCGTCTGTCCCTTCGCCCTTGGGAATGTTAACCTGTTTAAACCTGTCTTACTCACATCGACTATTGTCGTCCAGAACAGGTGGAAAATAAGCAAATTAGTTTAGGCACTACATGTCAGGAACCGAATAAGCACATTAGATTATACTAAATTCACACAAGTTTTAGTTCATTTCCTGAAATTTGTGAATTCATCAAAATTCATCAAAATATCAATGACCCCAACCCCCCCCCCCCCCCCGGTTCTGTTCCAGACATGCCCGGTTCTGTTCCAGACATGCCCGGTTCTGTTCCAGACATGCCCGGTTCTGTTCCAGACATGCTCGGTTCTGTCCAGACATGCACGGTTCTGTCCAGACATGCACGGTTCTGTTCCAGACATGCCCGGTTCTGTCCAGACATGCCCGGTTCTGTTCCAGACATGCCCGGTTCTGTTCCAGACATGCCCGGTTCTGTCCAGACATGCCCGGTTCTGTTCCAGACATGCCCGGTTCTGTTCCAGACATGCTCGGTTCTGTCCAGACATGCCCGGTTCTGTTCCAGACATGCCCGGTTCTGTCCAGACATGCCCGGTTCTGTTCCAGACATGCCCGGTTCTGTCCAGACATGCCCGGTTCTGTCCAGACATGCCCGGTTCTGTTCCAGACATGCCCGGTTCTGTTCCAGACATGCTCGGTTCTGTCCAGACATGCCCGGTTCTGTTCCAGACATGCTCGGTTCTGTTCCAGACATGCCCGGTTCTGTCCAGACATGCCCGGTTCTGTTCCAGACATGCCCGGTTCTGTTCCAGACATGCTCGGTTCTGTTCCAGACATGCCCGGTTCTGTTCCAGACATGCTCGGTTCTGTTCCAAGCTTCGGCCACAATACCTGATGGACAAGACCATGGAAGCATCTTTCAATTACATCAACAAGAACATCAACAAGAAGCTCCTCAACATCAACTTCAGGGGAAACAGTGTAAGTAGCTACATTCAATCCACCACAATAATCGTATACATTTTCTATATATAATGATCATCGGAAAAATGAAAAATAATCTGATGTGAATTGTTATCATTAATGAAAGCAGCAGCATCTGACAGGCATCCAGATACAGGAGTCTGAGGTGATGACCACCATGTCCCGTTACTATGACTTCAAACTAAATCAAACTTCATTAGTCACATGCGCCGAATACAACAACCTTACCGTGAAATGCTTACTTAATTAAAAGCCTTTAACCAACAGAGCAGTTCAAGAAGAGATAAGAAAATATTTACCAAATCAAATTATTAAAAATGAACACAATAAAATAACAATAATGAGGTCATATACAGGTGGTACCGGTTCCGAGTCAATATGAGGGGGTACAGGTTAGTCGAAGTAATTTGTACATGTAAGTAGGGGATGACGTGACTATGCATAGATAATAACAGCGAGTAGCAGCAGTGTCAAGGGGGTGTCAATGTAAATAGTCTGTGTGGCCATTTTATTAATTGTTCAGCAGTCTTATGGCTTGGGGGTAGAAGCTGTTAAGGAGCCTTTTGGTCCTAGACTTGGCGCTCTGGTACCGCTTGACGTGCGGTAGCAGAGAGAACAGTCTATGACTTGGGTGACTGGAGTCTTTGACACTTTTTTGAGCTTTCCTCTGACACCGCCTAGTATATAGGTCCTGAATGGCAGGAAGCTTGGCCCCAGTGATGTACAAGGCCATACACACTACCCTCTGTAGCACCTTATGGTCAAATGCCAAGCAGTTGCCATACCAACCGGTCAGGATGCTCTCGATGGTGCAGCTGTAGAACTTTTTGAGGATCTGGGGACCCACGCAAATCTTTTCAGTCTCCTGAGGGGGAAAAGGTGTTGTCGTGCCCTCTTCACGATTGTCTTGGTGTGTTTGGCCCATGATAGTTTGTTGGTGATGTGGACACCAAGGTACTTGAAACTCTCCACCCACTCCACTGCAGCCCCGTCGATGTTAACCTCTTAAGAATCTGCCCCTTTTTTTCAATTTTCGCCTAAAATGACATACCCAAATCTAACTGCCTGTAGCTCAGGCCCTGAATATGCATATTCTTGGTACCATTTGAGAGGAAACACTTTGAAGTTTGTGGAAATGTAACACAATAGATCTGGTAAAAGATAATAGAAAGAAAAAACTGACGGTTCTTTTGTATTTTCTTTGTACCATCATCTTTGAAATACAAGAAAGGCCATAATGTATTATTCCAGCCCAGGTGCAATTTTGATTTTGGCCACTAGATGGCAGCAGTATATTCGCAAAGTTTTAGACTGATCCAATGAACCAGTGCCTTTCATGTTCAAAATTGTGCACTCTCCTCAAACAATAGTATGGTATTCGTTCACTGTAATAGCTACTGTAAATTGGACAGTGCAGTTAGATTAACACGAATGTAAACTTTCTGCCAATATCAGATATGTCTATATCCTGGGAAATGTTGTTGTTACTTACAACCCTATGCTAATCGCATTAGCCTACGAGATGTTAATGGGGGCCTGTTCGGCCCACCTTTTGCGGCTTTTTTTTTCAGGATCATGTTTATGAACTGCTGAATACAATTGTTTCCTGCCAGTGCTTCTTCATAGATGGCATGGAGTTCAGGGTGAGTCTTTCTATACCAGTGTTTCCCAAACCTCTCTTCCAGTACCCCCAGCCAGGTCCACTTATTTTATGTATTGCAGGTCAACTAATCATCAAGCCCTTCATTAGTTGATGTTCTGGAATAAATTAAATATGAGGAACTGTTCCATCCACGTATTACTGCATTGGTATTCAAAGCACAAAACAAAAACATTTCCAAACTGGATTAACATATAAAGTGTTTGTTTTTCTCGCCCAACTGAAATAATATACTTTTAAGGGGAGTCAAATCGAGTTATTTTATTGTACAGAGGAAATTGTGTCCTGTGCCTCCTTCCTGTGATGAAGGTTTGTAGGGTGGTCATGTAATAATAAAGAGTATTATGATGATAATAATATAAAACACATCAATCTATCACCCAATTTCAGAATAGAAAATAGAAAAATATCTTAATGATGATACAACAAAATTATGCACTATGACGTCTCACCCAATTTTGTGGCATTTCTTTTTTAACCCACTATTTCGTGGTATCCAATTGGTAGTTACAGTCTTGTCTCGTCACTGCAACTCCCATATGGACTCAACCCAACCAAGCTGCACTGCTTCTTAACCTGGAATCCAGCCGCACCAATGTATCAAAGGAAACACCTGGCGTGCACTGCTCCCAGCCTGCCACAGGAGTCACTAGTGCGCAATGGGACAAGGACATCCCTGCCGGCCAAACCCTCTCCTAACCTGGGCCAATTGTGCGCCGCCCCGTGGGTCTCCAGGTCGCGGCCGGCTGCGAGAGAGCCTGGACTCGAACCCAGAATCTCTAGTGGCACAGCCTTAGACCACTGCGCCACTTGGGAGGCCCTTTGGCTGTTGCATTTCTATAAAGCCTGTATAATACATAATGAACACATAACTCGAATAGCTTTTTTTTTAAATGTATTGTGTAGTGGAAATGCATAAGTGTGGCTCTCCACTTTCTGGAGGATCATGTTTTGAAATCAGTGGAATTAGAGTATGATAGCTAAAAAGATGGAGGAATCACCTGTCTCCTGATTACATCTTCAAACTAAGGGTAACCGTGGCATGGCATTCCTGACAGGGAGACTCGTCCATGCACAATGATGTATACAGGTAAAATAGTCTAGCGTTAGCTAGCTAACGTTACATTTTCAGATATTACACGGACCTAGCTTCCAGCGCCGACAGAGATGGCCGCCTCGCTTCGCGTTCTTAGGAAACTGTGCAGTATTTCGTTTTTTTATGTATTATTTCTTACATTGTTACCCCAGGAAATCTTAAGTTTTATTACATACAGCTGAGAAGAACTAATGGATATAAGAGCAACGTTAACTCACCAACATTACGACCAGGAATACGACTTTCCCGAAGTGGGTCCTCTGTTTGGTCCACCACCCAGGACAATGGATCGGATCCCAGCCGGCGACCCAAAACAACGGCGCCGCAGAAGGGGCAGACGGAGCGGTCGTCTGGTCAGGCTCCGTAGACGGGCACATCGCGCACCGCTCCCGAGTATACTACTCACCAATGTCCAGTCTCTTGACCACAAGGTATCCAGTCTCTTGACCACAAGGTAGACGAAATCCGAGCAAGGGTTGCCTTCCAGAGAGACATCAGAGACTGTAACTTTCTTTGTTTCACGGAAACATGGCTCACTAGGGATCCGTAATCAGAGTCAGTACAGCCACCTGGTTTCTTCACACATCGCGCCAACAGAAACAAACATCTATCTGGTAAGAAGAGGGGCGGGGGTGTATGCCTTATGATTAATGAATCTGAAAACAGGGCTCCGTAAATTTGATCAGCATATCGAATGCGCGACCCGGGCTGGCAATACCCTAATTCATTGTTATTCTAACTTCTGCGATGCATACAAAGCCCTCCCCCGCCCTCCTTTTGGAAAATCTGACCACGACTCCATTTTGCTGCTCCCAGCCAATAGACAGAAACTCAAACAGGAAACGCCCGTGCTCAGGTCTGTTCAACGCTGGTCCGACCAATCGGATTCCACGCTTTAAGATTGCTTCGATCACGTGGACTGGGATATGTTCCGCATAGCGTCGGACATTAACAGTGATGAATACGCTGATTCGGTGAGCGAGTTTATTAGCAAG
Source organism: Salvelinus namaycush (assembly GCF_016432855.1). Taxonomy (NCBI): domain Eukaryota; kingdom Metazoa; phylum Chordata; class Actinopteri; order Salmoniformes; family Salmonidae; genus Salvelinus; species Salvelinus namaycush. The sequence continues at coordinate 56,494,988 of NC_052326.1, read as the reverse complement.
TGCATCGGTGATGTTGTACCCACAGCGACAATTAAAACCTTCCCCAACCAGAAACTGTGGATTGACGGCAGCATTTGCGCAAAACTGAAAGCGTGAACCACGGCTTTTAATCAGGGCAAGGCGACCGGAAACATGACCGAATACAAACAGTGTAGCTATTCCCTCCGCAAGGCAATCAAACAAGCTAAGCGTCAGTATAGAGACAAAATAGAGTCACAATTCAACGGCTCAGACACGAGAGATATGTGGCAGGGTCTACAGTCAATCACGGACTACAAAAAGAAAACCAGCCCCGTCATGGACCACGATGTCTTGCTCCAAGACAAACTAAACAACTTCTTTGCTCGCTTTGAGGACAATACAATGCCACTGACATGGCCCGCTACCAAAACCTGCGGGCTCTCCTTCACTGCAGCCAACGTGAGTAAAACATTTAAACGTGTTAACCCTCGCAAGGCTGTCAGCCCAGACGGCATCCCTAGCCGCGTCCTCAGAGCATGCGCAGACCAGCTGGCTGGTGTGTTCACAGACATATTCAATCAATCCCAATCCCAGTATGCTGTGCTCACATGCTCCAAGATGGCCACCATTGTCCCTGTTCCCAAGAAAGCTAAGGTAACTGAGCTAAATGACTATCGCCCTGTAGCACTCACTTCCGTCATCATGAAGTGCTTTAAGAGACTAGTCAAGGATCATATCACCTCCACCTTACCTGACACCCTAGATCCAGTCCAATTTGCTTACCACCCCAATAGAGCCACAGACGACGCAATCTCAATCACACTGCACACTGCCCTAACCCATCTGGACAAGAGGAATAACTATGTAAGAATGCTGTTCATCGACTACAGCTCAGCTCAGACCCTGGGTCTCGACCCTGCCCTGTGCATCTGGGTCCTAGACTTCCTGACAGGCCGCCCCCAGTTGGTGAGGGTAGGAAACAAAATCTCCACCCCGCTGATCCTCAACACTGGGGCCCCATAAGGGTGCGTTCTCAGCCCTCTCCTGTACTCCCTGTTCACCCATGACTGTGTGGCCATGCACACCCCCAACTCAATCATCAAGACGACACTACAGTGGTAGACTTGATTACCAACAACGACGAGATGGCCTACAGGGAGGAGGTGAGGGCCCGCGGAGTGGAAAATAACCTCACACTCAATGTCAACAAAACAAAGGAGATGATCGTGGACTTCAGGAAACAGCAGAGGTTGCAGCCCCCTATCCACATCGACGGGACAGTAGTGGAGAAGGTGGAAAGTTTTAAGTTCCTCGGCGTACACATCACGGACAAACTGAAATGGTTCACCCACACAGACAGCGTGGTGAAGAAGGCACAGTAGCCTTCTAAGAAATTAGGCTTGTCACCAAAAACACTCAAACTTTTACAGATGCACAATCGAGAGCGTCCTGTCGGGCTGTATCACCGCCTGGTACGGCAACTGCTCCGCCCACAACCGCAAGGCTCTCCAGAGGGTAGTGAGGTCTGCACAACACATCACAGGTGGCAAACTACCTGCCCTCCAGGACACCTACACCACCCGATGTCACAGGAAGGCCAAAAAGATCATCAAGGACAACAACCACCGGAGCCACTGCCTGTTCACCCCGCTATCATCCAGAAGGTGAGGTCAGTACAGGTGCATCAAAGCTGGGACCGAGAGACTGAAAAACAGCTTCTATCTCAAGGCCATCAGACTGTTAAACAGCCATCACTAACATTGAGTGGCTGCTGCCAACATACTGACTCAAATCTCTAGCCACTTTAATAATAAAAAATTGGATGTAATAAATGTATCACTAGCCACTTTAAACAATGCACTTTATATAATGTTTACATACCCTACATTACTCATCTCATATGTATATACTGTACTCTATACTATCTACTGCATCTTGCCTATGCCGTTCGGCCATCGCTCATCAATATATTTTTATGTACATATTCTTATTTATTACTTTACACTTGTGTGTATAAGGTAGTTGTTGTGAAATTGTTAGATTACTTGTTAGATATTACTGCATGGCTGGAACTAGAAGCACAAGCATTTCGCTACACTCGCATTAACATCTGCTAACCATGTGTATGTGACAAATAAAATTTGATTTGATTTGATTTCTAATTTTGACAGAAAGTAGTTTCATTTCAAGCTAAAGTGTACTGTTAGCTAGCTAGCTAACGTTAGCTACTGGCTCCCTAGCTGATGTTATTTTTAATTTCCCAGAGCTGTGTGCTATTCTAGGTAGCTAGCTTACATTGAACATGGTTGGTTAGCTCCCAGCACTGTGCCATTGTTGGCACTGTTTATTGTTTAACTGCCTAACGTTGACTGGCTGGCTCGTTAGTTAATTACGTGACGTGCGTACAACACCTGTTGAATATGGCCGGTGTCAGTAAACGTCTGCAAAAAAGCGTAATGAAATTGTTGCCAGCGGAGCTGGTTAGGCTGTTTTCATGTTATCCAGGAGGTAAACAATTCATCGGCCAGAGCGCCAAGTGTGTGCTTTGAGAGCAAAACGTGATGGGTGGGGCTAAAGCTTAAGAGGGTGTGAACGATGCTGAATGGGTGTAGACAAAGAAGAGCTCTTCACCAGATAGCAAAACATTCAAAGGCGATTTTCTCAAAAGTGAGTTTACAAGTTGATCAACTTTCAAAGCAGAATTACTTTCCCATTGTTCCTCAACTGCAGTGTATGATATACCATTTTGTAGCTCTGAGTCTCTACTTTTATATAATGTAAAACACTATATTTAAAATTTTGCTACAGAAGACTGAATTCAGGTGGCGAGTCACCTATGAGGATAGCCATGACTAGCAGGTGTTTATTCCTTGTTGCCATCTGTACTGTTCCACTGCATTATTTGACGTCTGTACTGTTCCACTGAATTATTTGACGTCTGTACTGTTACAGAGCAACATGAATGCACCAACCCACTGCATTATTTGACGTCTGTAGTGTTACAGAGCAACATGAATGCATCAACCCACTGAATTATTTGACGTCTGTACTGTTACAGAGCAACATGAATACATCAACCCACTGCATTATTTGACGTCTGTACTGTTACAGAGCAACATGAATGCATCAACCCACTGCATTATTTGACGCCTGTAGTGTTACAGAGCAACATGAATACATCAACCCACTGCATTATTTGACGTCTGTACTGTTACAGAGCAACATGAATACATCAACCCACTGCATTATTTGACGTCTGTACTGTTACAGAGCAACATGAATGCATCAACCCACTGCATTATTTGACGTCTGTACTGTTACAGAGCAACATGAATGCATCAACCCACTGCATTATTTGACGTCTGTACTGTTACAGAGCAACATGAATGCATCAACCCACTATATTATTTGACGTTTGTAGTGTTACAGAGCAACATGAATGCATCAACCCATTGCATTATTTGACGTCTGTACTGTTACAGAGCAACATGAATGCATCAACCCACTGCATTATTTGACGTCTCTCCTGGCTGTACCGAGTCTGTGTTCTGACTACAGACTAACACTTTTTCAGGATCATATTTATGAACTGCTGAATAAAATTCAACACTAGTGGATTTGTCCCTTAGGGCCACCGTAGGTGTCACACAGCACATGATAACTTGTAAGTTAGTTATCATGTTAACCTACTTTGTAACCCGCATCATTAATTCATTCAGTAATTCAATAATCGACTCACTTACTCATTCATCTATTCATTCATTCATTCAGTATTTCAGCAATTCATTAATTCACTCACTAACTCACTCATTCAGTAATTCAGTAATTCATTCATCAGGCAGTCCATTTTTACTTCACCAAGAACTACCTGGAGCTCATTGTCACCTACACGTCCATCGTTGTCATGTTGTCACGTATTGATGAAGGTCCTGATGGCCATATACAACTGTGCTCATGAGACGCCCAACGGAAACAGGTAAGACCGGTTACATCTACCATCTATTTAAAGACAGTCGATTCAGGAAGGGATTCGGCATACAAATTTAAGAATAGAATGGAAACAGTCCTCATTGAAAATTATATTCTTTCATTGACATTTCTGAACAGACAATGAATTAATTTCTTTTCATTGACATTTCTGAACAGACAATGAATTAATTTATTTTCATATGCAAATATATAACCAGATCACATACTCACACTGCAAGCTCATTTCACTCTCAATTCAATTCATGCTAGAAATAATCAGACATAGGCTTTTTCCACTCATTCAATGGAGGATGGCATTTCAACATACATTTATGATTTTTTTTAAATCTGATGTTCTCATCAGGATGGCAATAGCGTAAGCTAAGCAACTGCCCAGTCACGACAACTTCACTTCTCTTAGCCATCGATATAGCCATGCATCTCAAAGATGATTACCCATAATTGCACACAGTTGTCTCCTCAACTAATAACTGGTTAATTGGCAGTAACAACACATCTGTCCCTTCCTGTCCAACCTTTCCCAGAGTGAAAAGCAGTACACTGACATTTTGAGTCTTCCCATTTCATGCCATATTTATTTATATCTACAAAATGGCAGGAGGAAGTTTATATTGATCAAAGATGCCGAGGAGGAGGAAATACAACAGGGAACAAAGAAATTGAATGTCACAGCAATTTTCCACCAGTCCCTTCATAATACGCCTCAGTAGCTTGGAGCTAGAGAGTTGTGATCAAGCTAACGGAGTTTAGAAGGAGAGGTGTAACACCACAGTAGTGGAGAATGCCTCTCCTTCATCTCCTAATCAAAAACTGGTAAGTAGTAATGACAGAATGGGGAATTTGATTAACTTTTTGTGTGGCTGATGCCAACACAGGGTACTGCTGTTTGTATGACTTAGTGCTGTACATGACAGTGTAAGTGTATACATGCATGAATGTGTGGTTGATTGGCTAAGTCATGCGTGATTAATTGATTGATCCTTCAGTGACCCTGCGTATCCCCGCCTGGCTCAGATGTTTCTGAAGAATGAACTGCCCATGAAGAAACTCACTGAGGAGTTCGGATGAATACACACTTTTTGTGTGGCTGATGCCAACACAGGGTACTGCTGTTTGTATGACTTAGTGCTGTACATGACAGTGTAAGTGTATACATGCATGAATGTGTGGTTGATTGGCTAAGTCATGCGTGATTAATTGATTGATCCTTCAGTGACCCTGCGTATCCCCGCCTGGCTCAGATGTTTCTGAAGAATGAACTGCCCATGAAGAAACTCACTGAGGAGTTCGGACCTCACACTATGGTAATGTCAACTGTATGTTCACTAGGGTATATTCACTAGGGTATATTCACTAGGGTGTATTCATCTGGGTATATTCGCTAGGGTATATTGATAGGCGTATATTGACTAGGGTATGTTGACTAGGGTATGTTGACTAGGGTATGTTCACTAGGGTATGTTCACTAGGGTATGTTCACTAGAGTATATTCACTAGGGTATATTCACTATGGTATTTTCACTAGGGTATATTCACTAGGGTATATTCACTAGGGCATTTTCACTTGTGTATATTCACTAGGTTATATTCACTAGGGTATTTTCACTAGGGTATATTCACTAGGGTATATTCACTAGGGTATATTCATCTGTATATATTCACTAGGGTATATTCACTAGGGTATATTCACTAGAGTATATTCACTAGGGTATGTTGACTAGGGTATGTTCACTAGAGTATATTCACTAGGGTATATTCACTATGGTATTTTCACTAGGGTGTATTCAATAGGGTATATTCACTAGGGTATATTCACTAGGGCATTTTCACTTGTGTATATTCACTAGGTTATATTCACTAGGGTATTTTCACTAGGGTATATTCACTAGGGTATATTCACTAGGGTATATTCATCTGTATATATTCACTAGGGTATATTCACTAGGGTATATTCACTAGAGTATATTCACTAGGGTATATTCACTAGGGTATATTCACTAGAGTATATTCACTAGAGTATATTCACTAGAGTATATTCACTAGGGTATATTCACTAAGGAATATCGACTAAGGTAATGTTAACTGTATGTTCACTAGGGTATGTTCACTAGGGTGTATTCACGAGAGTATATTCACTAGGGTATATTGACTAGGAAATATTCTTGTTTTTGAGAGAAAAGCAAATTTTTTGGTCCATTAAAATAAAATAAAATAAATCAGAAATACAGTGTAGACATTGTTAATGTTGTAAATGACTATTATAGCTGGAAACGGCTGATTTTTTATGGAATATCTACTTAAGCGTACAGAGGCCCATTATCAGCAACCATCACTCCTGTGTTCCAATGGCACGTTGTGTTAGCTAATCCAAGTTTATAATTTTAAATGGCTAATTGATCATTAGAAAACCAATTTGCAATTATGTTAGCACAGCTGAAAACTGTTGTCCTGATTAAAGAAGCAATAAAACTGGCCTTCTTTAGACGTTGAGTATCTGGAGAATCAGCGTTTATGGGATCGATTACAGGCTCAAAATGGCCAAAAACAAAAGGCTTTGTTCTGAAACTTGCGTAAATTCTTGGTCTGAGAAATGAGGCAGAATTGCAAAGAAAAAGTCATATCTCAGACTGGCCAATAAAAAGTAAAGATTAAGATGGGCAAAATAAAACAGACACTGGAGAAAGATATGGCTTTTTCTTTGCCACTCTGCCTAGAAGGCCAGCATCCTGGAGTTGCCTCTTCACTGTTGACGTTGATACTGGTGTTATGCGGGTACTATTTAATGAAGCTGTCAGTTGAGGTCTTGTGAGGCGTCTGTTTCTCAAACTAGTGTACTAATGTACTTGTCCTCTTGCTCAGTTGTGCAGCGGGGCCTCCCACTCTTTCTATTCTGGTTAGAGCCAGTTTGCACTGTTCTCGCGCCCACCCTCTCCCTCCCACCTTATCCCTCCTTCCCCACCCTTCTCCCCCCTCTCCCTCCCACCTTATCCCTCCTTCCCCACCCTTCTCCCCCTCTCTTCCCAGGCTGTGATGGAGGCCCTGCTGTCCCTGCAGATGTTGCAACCCAGGAGGAACCTTCCAGCAGAACAGTGGAGCAGCGCTTCTTAGTCTCCTCAGCGAAACCCGCTACCATGCTGGAGCCTGCCACATGCGACACCGTGAGACCCCCCTTTATCTCCTCTCTTCCCCTCTTCTCTTCTGTTCTCCTCTCCTCTGGATGTTGTCTACTGTGACTCCGTGAAACTGTCCCTTCCCCTTTTCTCCTCGAATCAGTTTTCTTTTCTCTTTGTCTCTTCTCCTCTGTTCTGTTCCGCTCTGCTCCGCTCTGTTCTGTTCCGCTCTGCTCCGCTATGTTCCGCTCTTTTTTCCCCGCTCTGTTCCGCTCTGTTCCGCTCTATTCTGTTCCGCTCTGTTCTGTTCCGCTCTGCTCCGCTATGTTCCGCTCTTTTTTCCCCGCTCTGTTCCGCTCTGCTCCGCTCTGTTCTGTTCCGCTCTGCTCCGCTATGTTCCGCTCTTTTTTCCCCGCTCTGTTCCGCTCTGTTCTGTTCCGCTCTGCTCCGCTATGTTCCGCTCTTTTTTCCCCGCTCTGTTCCGCTCTGCTGTTTGGCTCTGCTCTGTTCTTCTGTGTTCTGCTCTGTCCTGCTCTGTTCTATTTTCTTCTATTCTCTCTCTCTCTTCTCTTTTCCTATTTTATTTTCCTCTCCTCTCCTCCTCTCTTGACTGCCCTTTCCATGTCCAGCATGTTGATTTTCAAAGGCAGCTGCTGAAGTCTTTGAAGTACCAATGCGCTCTATGTTCACTGTTAGTCTCTGGGCCCTGTGACTCTCTACCTGTTAATCTCTGGGCCCTGTGACTCTCTACATGTTAATCTCTGGGCCCTGTGACTCTCTGCATGTTCATCTCTGGGCCCTGTGACTCTCTACATGTTAATCTCCTGATCCTGTGACTCTCTACATGTTATTTTCTAGGCCCTGTGGCTCTCTACATGTTAATCTCTTGGTCCTGTGACTCTCTACATGTTAATCTCCTGGTCCTGTGACTCTCTACATGTTATTTTCTAGGCCCTGTGACTCTCTACATGTTATTTTCTAGGCCCTGTGGCTCTCTACATGTTAATGTCTTGGTCCTGTGACTCCCTACATGTTAATCTCTTGGTCCTGTGACTCTCTACATGTTATTTTCTAGGCCCTGTGGCTCTCTACATGTTAATGTCTTGGTCCTGTGACTCCCTACATGTTAATCTCTTGGTCCTGTGACTCTCTACATGTTATTTTCTAGGCCCTGTGACTCTCTACATGTAAAGAAACAATGCATTCAACACGTCTGTAGTCACAAGCTGGATGTAGTCATTGCATAGGAATATGGGACCAAATAGGCCTTTGACTTCTGCAATACAGGTTAAGTGAATTAGTGCAAACACTTATGACAAATAGATACATAAACTGCTTTCATTTATAAATGGTAAAAAAATACATGTATGAACATACCCTAAAGTGAAAGGTGTCATTTTGTAATGTCGCCTCATATGAAACATTTGATCTCATATCCAAAATGCTGGTGTATAGAGCCCCAAAAATTATAAATATATACAGACGGGAGTGTATCTGGGAATGATCCTACTGCCGTAGGGTCGACTTATGAACTTGGGTTTTCCACAGATGGCATGAGTACTTGTCCTTACAGGTGATGGAGCGCTGGATACTTTGTGAGTACTAGCTTTCATCTTCAGACTCAGGAGCCGGTATAGGCGTATGCTGCATTCTGATAAATGTCTTCAGTGGTTGCACACTGTATTCCCATTGAGCTCTCCTCTCTAGTGGGTTTCCTGCTGTGTCACGGCAGTCTGAACACAAACCAGTCGTCTCAGGAGCTGTGGAAGACGTCCCTCCGCACCAGTCTTTATCTCACCGTCATCAGGGATGAGACACTTAACATCCACAAGTTCACAGAGGACTACTTTGATGGTCTGAAAGGGTACGACAATATTATGACATGCTGTATACTAGGTCCACTGAGTGATGGGCCTGGGACTCAAGTTTATTTTATTCTGGGCCCAGTTTCCCATTAGTGATGGCAAAGCCCAGTTTCCCATTAGTGATGGCAAAGCCCAGTTTCCCATTAGTGATGGCAAAGCCCCGTTTCCCATTAGTGATGGCAAATCCCAGTTTCCCATTAGTGATGGCAAAGCCCAGTTTCCCATTAGTGATGGCAAAGTCCGGTTTCCCATTAGTGATGGCAAAGCCCAGTTTCCCATTAGTGATGGCAAAGCACGGTTTCCCATTAGTGATGGCAAAGCCCAGTTTCCCATTAGTGATGGCAAAGTCCGGTTTCCCATTAGTTATGGCAAAGCACGGTTTCCCATTAGTGATGGCAATGCACGGTTTGACATTAGCAATGACAAAGTCCGGTTTCCCATTAGTGATGGCAAAGCCCGGTTTCCCATTAGTGATGACAAAGCACGGTTTCCCATTAGTGATGACAAAGTCCGGTTTCCCATTAGTGATGGCAAAGCACGGTTTCCCATTAGTGATGGCAAAGTCCGGTTTCCCATTAGTGATGGCATAGCCCGGTTTCCCATTCGTGATGACAAAGCCCGGTTTCCCATTCGTGATGACAAAGCCCGGTTTCCCATTAGTGATGACAAAGGTTTTGGTAAACCGTTTTAACCATGTTCATACGAAGGTTTGAATTCAACAAGATATTTTTGAGACACAAGGCCCTGTCTGGTAATGTTTTGTATTATGATGGTAAGCTATTGTCAAATACATCTTACTACTGACAACATATTCTGTTTCTTCGTGTCAGGTACAGTAAGCGTGTTGCAGACATCAAAGAATGCAGGGAGCATGCCCTAGTTAACAGGTGATTTCCTTAGCATCCGTATAACAATCTTTAAAAGCCTGTTGCACAGCCCCTCAAACTGAGCCTGACCTTACTGGCCAGCTTCACATAGCAGGGCACCAAACAGGGATGGGCTGTGCATTTGACACAAGGTGGAAGTCTTTTTCATGGTCCTTCGAGACAGATTTGGACCAGCAGCCAGCGCAACCATATGCTTAACTGTTAAAAACAAGTCTGTCCACTTTCTAATGAGAACGTTGACCATAGGTGTGTGTGTTTTTTATCATGTCTATGTCAGTAGAGAGAGGAGAGGTTTCTTGAGGAATGCCTTGAGTCCTGGAGGCTGACCCTGGACACCTTGGACTCATACTATACAACACTCACTCACACATTTCACTTCATCGGGCTAATAATGCCAATCTATTGCATGTTCAGCTTCCATGTCTGTTTGAATATGATCATAATCTATTCTTTAAAGATGTATTACATAGACACTTTTAGCGTTGACCTCCTATCCTGTACCATAATAGATGCAGACAGAGAGCTCTGAAAGTAACACAGTGCACCAGTATGGAACTGTTGCTGAATATGAATCTCTCTCTCTCTCTCTCTCTCTCTCTCTCTCTCTCTCTCTCTCTCTCTCTCTCTCTCTCTCTCTCTCTCTCTCTCTCTCTCTCTGTCTCTGTCTCTGTCTCTGTCTCTGTCTCTGTCTCTGTCTCTGTCTCTGTCTCTGTCTCTGTCTCTGTCTCTGTCTCTGTCTCTCTCTCTCTCTCTCTAAGACGTTGTTTGTCTTCATGGCTCTGTCATTTTTCCCATGACGAGGTTCTGTGGCTCATCAGACATTCTGACAATATCCCCAAGATCAAGACCCCATAGGACTGCATAGACTCATACGTTTGAAGTAGCTGACACAAAGCAGACCTTCCTACCACATAAAACACTTTGCACACAACCAATTTCACATATCAACCAAATATATACAGTACCATATTACTGCTTCAGCTGTCAAGTCACAAAACTAAACATTGTAGCAAATGCTTATACAACAGTGGTCTGGATAAATAGTCCTACTGTTGATACAGTAGTCATTAGTTTATGTGTTTATGTATAGTCCTACTGTTAATACAGTAGTCATTAGTTTATGTGTTTATGTATAGTCCTACTGTTGATACAGTAGTCATTAGGTTATGTGTTTATGTATAGTCCTACTGTTGATACAGTAGTCATTAGTTTATGTATTTATGTATTGTCCCTCTGTTGATACAGTAGTCATTAGATTATGTGTTTATGTATAGTCCTTCTGTTGATACAGTAGTCATTAGTTTATGTGTTTATTTATAGTCCTACTGTTGAAACAGTAGTCATTAGATTATGTACAGTCCTACTGTTGATATGGTAGTCATTAGATTATGTATAGTCCTACTGTTTATATGGTAGTCAGCCACTAGTTTACATATAGTAATACTGTTGATGCAAAAATCAAATGAAATGTATTTATAAAGCCCTTCTTACATCAGCTGAAATCTCAAAGTGCTGTACAGAAACCCAGCCTAAAACCCTAAACAGCAAGCAATGCGGGTGTAGAAGCACGGTGGCTAGGAAAACTCCATAGAAAGGCCAGAATATAGGAAGAAACCTAGAGAGGAACCAGGCTATGAGGGGTGGCCAGTCCTCTTCTGGCTGTGCCGGGTGGAGATTATAACAGAACATGGCCAAGATGTTCAAATGTTCATAGATCACCAGCATGGTCAAATAATAATAATCACAGTGGTTGTCGAGGGTGGAACAGATCAGCACCTCAGAAGTAAATGTCAGTTGGCTTTTCATAACTGATCATTCAGAGTATCTCTACCTCTCCTGCTGTCTCTAGAGAGTTGAAAACAGCAGGTCTGGGACAGGTAGCACGTCCGGTGAACAGGTCAGGGTTCCATAGTCGCAGGCAGAACAGTTGAAATTGGATCAGCAGCACAGCCAGGTGGACTGGGGACAGCAAGGAGTCATCAGGCCAGGTAGTCCTGAGGCATGGTCCTAGGGCTCAGGTCCTCCGAGAGAGAAAAAATGAAAGAAAGAAAGAAAGAAAGAGAGAGAGAATTAGAGAGAGCATACTTAAATTCACACAGGACACCGGATAAGACAGGAGAAATACTCCAGATATAACAGACTGACCCTAGCCATGTATAGTAATATGGCAGTCACTAGTTTATGTGTTTATGTATAGTCCTACTGTACTGTTGATACGGTAGTCATTAGTTTATGTGTTTATGTATTGTCCTTCTGTTGATACAGTAGTCATTAGTTTATGTGTTTATGTATAGTCCTTCTGTTGATACAGTAGTCATTTGTTTATGTGTTTATGTATTGTCCTTCTGTTGATACAGTAGTCATTCGTTTATGTATAGTCCTACTGTTGATATGGTAGTCACTAGTTTATGTGTTTATGTAAAGTCCTACTATTGATACGGTAGTCAATAGTGACTATTATTGTATCATTGCATCGATGACGTCATCCCCGCAGTGACCGTACGTACATACCCCAACCAGAAGCCATGAATTACAGGCACATCCGCACTGAGCTAAAGGGTAGAGTTGCCGCCTTCAAGGAGTGGGACTCTAACCCGGAAGCTTATAAGAAATCCCACTATGCCCTCCAACGAACCATCAAACAGGCAAAACGTTAATACAGGACTAAGATCGAAACGTTCTACACCGGAACTGACACTCGTCGGATGTGGCAGGGCTTGCAAACCATTACAGACTACAAAGGGGAGCACAGCTGAGAGCTTCCCAGTGACACGAGCCTACCAGATGAGCTAAACTACTTCTATTCTCACTTCGAGGAAAATAAAACTGAAATATGCATGAGAGCACCAGCTGCTCCGGAAGACTGTGTGATCACGCTCTCCGCAGCCGATGTGAGTAAGACCTTTAAACAGGTCAACAAAGCCGCTGGGCCAGACGGATTACCAGGACGTGTACTGCGAGCATGCGCTGTGTCTTCACTGACATTTTCAACCTCTCCCTGTCCGAGTCTGTAATACCAAGATGTTTTTAGCAGACCATCATAGTCCCTGTGCCCAAGAACACTAAGGTAACCTGCCTAAATGACTACCGACCCTCAGCACTCACGTCTGTAGCCATGAAGTGCTTTGAAAGGCTGGTAGTGGCTCACATCAACACCATTATCCAGAAACCCGAGATCCACTTCAATTTGCATACCAACAGATCCACAGATGATACAATCTCTATTGCACTCCACACTGCCCTTTCCCACCTGCACAAGTGGAACAGCTACAGTATGTGAGAATTTGACTCATTGACTACAGCTCAGCGTTCAACACCATAGTGCCCTCAAAGCTCATCAATAAGCTAAGGACCCTGGGACTAAACACCTCCCTCTGCAACTGGATCCTGGATTTCCTGACGGGCCGTCCCCAGGTGGTAAGGGTAGGTAACAATACATCTGCCACACTGATCCTCAACACAGGGGCCCCTCATGGGTGCGTACTCAGTCCCCTCCTGTACTCCCTCTTCACTCATGACTGCACTGCCAGGCACAACTCCAACAGCATCATTAAGTTTGCCGATGACACAACCTGATCACTGACAACGACGAGACAGCCTATAGGGAGGAGGTCAGAGACCTGGCCGTGTGGAGCCAGGACAACAACCTCTCCCTCAACGTGATCAAGACAAAGGAGATGATTGTGGACTACAGGAAAAAGAGGACCGAGCATGCCCCCATTCTTATGTGCAGTGGAGCAGGTTGAGAGCTTCAAGTTCCTTGGTGTCCACATCACCAACAAACTAACATGGTCCAAACACACCAAGACAGTCGTGAAGAGGGCACGATAAAACCTATTCTCCCTCAGGAGACTGAAAAGATTTGACATGGGTCTTCACATCCTCAAAAGGTTCTACAGCTGCACCATCGTGAGCATCCTGACTGGTTGCATCACTGCCTGGTATGGCAACTGCTCGGCCTCCGACCACAAGTCACTATAGAGTGTAGTGCAAATGGCCCAGTACATCACTGGGGCCAAGCTTCCTGCCTTCCAGGACCTCTATACCAGGCGGTGTCAGAGGAAGGCCTTAAAAATTGTGAAAGACTCCAGCCACCCTAGTCATAGACTGTTCTCTCTGCTACCGCACGGCAAGCTGTACCGGATAGCCAAGTCTAGGTCCAAGAGGCTTCTAAACAGCTTCTACCCCCAAGCCAAAAGACTCCTGAACATCTAATCAAATGGCTACCCAGACTATTTGCATTTCCCCCCCCCCCCCCTCCCCCTCTTTTACACCGCTGCTTCTCTCTGTTGTTATCATCTATGCATAGTCACTTTAATAACTCTAAATACATGTACATATTACCTCAACTAACCGGTGCCACCGCACATTGACTCTGTACCAGTACCCCCTGTATATAGTCTCGCTATTGTTATTTTACTGCTGCTCTTTAATTGCTTGTTACTTTTATTTTTTATTCTTATCAGTATTTTTTAAAACTGCGTTGTTGGTTAGGGGCTTGTAAGTAAGCATTTCACTGTAAGGTCTACACCTGTTGTATTCGGCGCATGTGACTAATACATTTTGATTTTATTTGACTGTGATATTCCATGTTACAAGCATGCACCAGTGTATCATAGCCCCTAGGTACTTCTGTAAATCAGAACCAACCACTAGGTACATCTGTAGATCAGAAGGGATTGGATAAAATGATATCAAAACCATTTCAGATCCACATGATGTGCATAGGGACTAGGGTCTAGGGCAGGGGTCGCCAATTGGGTCTAGGGACTAGGGTATAGGAGATAAGGTCTAGGGACTAGGTCTGGGATCTAGGGACTAGGGTCTATGATATAAGGACTAGGGACTAGGGTCTAGGATATAGGGACTATGGTCTAGGGCAAGGGTCCCCAATAGGGTCTAGAGACTAGGATCTAGGGACTAGGGCCCACACATGTATTCAGAAAACTTAACAACTCTTGTCATTGATGAATTCAACATGTGAACCATTGATATCTTGAACCAACATGTTGATACACACCCTTTAGTTGTGTTTGTCTAGTTTCTACCCGTTGGTAGTCCACATGTACACTGTTCCCAAAGCATCTCTTTCCATTGACTAGGTTCATGTCTTCTGAGCCAATGTGTGTCCCAAATGGCACCCTATTATCTATGTGCCCTTGTCAAATGTAGTTCACTACATAGGCAATAGGGAGCCATTTGGGACTTAGTTAATACATTGTGTGTTAACTCCTAAAGACAGAACTATGACTCCTATATATTCCACTCCTAAAGACTGAACTAGGACTCCTATATATTCCACTGCTAAAGACTGAACTATGACTCCTGTATATTCCACTGCTAAAGACAGAACTATGACTCCTGTATATTCCACTGCTAAAGACTGAACTATGACTCCTATATATTCCACTCCTAAAGACTGAACTATGACTCCTGTATATTCCACTGCTAAAGACAGAACTATGACTCCTATATATTCCACTGCTAAAGACTGAACTATGACTCCTATATATTCCACTGCTAAAGACAGAACTATGACTCCTATATATTCCACTGCTAAAGACTGTGATATGACTCTTATATATTCCACTGCTAAAGACAGAACTATGACTCCTATATATTCCACTGCTAAAGACTGAACTATGACTCCTATATATTCCACTGCTAAAGACTGAACTATGACTCCTATATATTCCACTGCTAAAGACTGAACTATGACTCCTATATATTCCACTGCTAAAGACAGAACTATGACTCCTATATATTCCACTGCTAAAGACTGAACTATGACTCCTGTATATTCACTCCTAAAGACTGAACTAGGACTCCTATATATTCCACTGCTAAAGACTGAACTATGAATCCCATATATTCCACTGCTAAAGACAGAACTATGACTCCTATATATTCCACTGCTAAAGACTGAACTATGACTCCTATATATTGCACTGCTAAAGACTGAACTATGACTGCTGTATATTCACTCCTAAAGACTGAACTAGGACTCCTATATATTCCACTGCTAAAGACAGAACTATGACTCCTATATATTCCACTGCTAAAGACTGAACTATGACTCCTATATTTTCCACTGCTAAAGACAGAACTATGACTCATATATATTCCACTGCTAAAGACAGAACTATGACTCCTATATATTCCACTGCTAAAGACTGAACTATGACTCCTATATATTCTACTGCTAAAGACAGAACTATGACTCCTGTATATTCCACTGCTAAAGACTGAACTATGACTCCTATATATTCCACTGCTAAAGACTGAACTATGACTCCTATATATTCCACTGCTAAAGACAGAACTATGACTCCTATATATTCCACTGCTAAAGACTGAACTATGACTCCTATATATTCCACTGCTAAAGACTGAACTATGACTCCTATATATTCCACTGCTAAAGACTGAACTATGACTCCTATATATTCCACTGCTAAAGACTGAACTATGACTCCTATATATTCTACTGCTAAAGACAGAACTATGACTCCTGTATATTCCACTGCTAAAGACTGAACTATGACTCCTATATATTCCACTGCTAAAGACTGAACTATGAATCCTATATATTCCACTGCTAAAGACAGAACTGTGACTCCTATATATTCCACTGCTAAAGACTGAACTATGACTCCTGTATATTCCACTGCTAAAGACAGAACTATGACTCCTGTATATTCCACTGCTAAAGACTGTTATGGTTTTGCTTCTCTACCGGTTTCTCCTCTCAGAGCAGTGAGTAGGTTTCTATGCAGTGCTACATCATGTCTTTCCCTCTGCTCCCGCAGCAGCCAGAGTGTCCACCAGCTGTGTCCAGAAGAGGGCAGTACTGGGTTACGAGACACTATCTGGGTATTCGACCGTAGTAATATTTTAACTGGTTATGCTAAATTTAAAGATAGCCATGTCATTTTCCTGACTACATTACATGGACACGAAAATGGCTAGTTGTATTTTCGGCTGGTTAGTTTTTTCAGGTCAGGTCACATCACGTCAAATACTGAATGGTGAAAGCAATTATTCCATTAGTGTGGAACATCTCAATAAATTGTGGAAAAAAACAGAGAAAAACAAATTGTTTATAAATATGGTAAAGTCTGAGAGACATCTCTTTGTGTTTCTTGTTGATGTCTAGACGAAGGCGGTTGAGAGGAGGTGCAACCTCAATAACCGTGTGTGTGTGTGTGCGTGAGTTTGCGCGTGTGTGTGTTCGAGATATGCGACCTCGATGACCAGGAATCTGGGGGAAGGGTACAGGTCACAGAGCTAATTAACTATAAGATTCATGCAGCCAATTGACAGTATTTCCAATTATATTATAACACCCTCGTAGTCACTCCGCTAGATTTAAAGGTACAATCTGGCATCGGGGAATCTTTTCAATGGTAATTTCAATTCTACATATTTACCCGTTAATAAAGCAAATCCCAGATTGTAGCTTTAATGTAGGAGTGTGCCACTAGGAAAGTGAAGGAGGTGGTGTAACGAGAGAAGGTTGCTTCTCTCTATGCTGGAAAACATTGTGAGAGTGTTTAGTTTAGACTCCTGAGAGGTTGCAGCATAGCAGGAAAAAGTAAAATCACTCATTTATTTTTCTGTAAACACTGAAAGCAATGCATAACAGATTTTAATTGAAAACATTCTAATATTGTTTCATCTATGTGGTTCTCTTAATCATGTTCCTTATTATCTGTTGCCCAAACACTGTGGCCAGATCGTAAGTGCAGCTTGCCATAAGAAGCAGAAGAAGCAGGCGCCCAGAAAAGGAGAGGTGTAAAGAGAGAAATCTGGCACAGAGAGGCAGAGGACGGACCGCGCCATCGTCATCAAGTCAGCGCTTTTACTCCTCCATCCCCCTATAACTCTCTATACCCCTCCATCCATCCCCCTATAACTCTCCATCCCTCTCTATACCCCTCCATCCCCCTATAACTCTCCATCCCTCTCTATACCCCTACATCCATCCCCCTATAACTCTCCATCCCTCTCTATACCCCTCCATCCCCCTATAACTCTCTATCCCTCTCTATACCCCTCCATCCATCCCCCTATAACTCTCCATCCCTCTCTATACCCCTCCATCCCCCTATAACTCTCCATCCCTTTCTATACCCCTACATCCATCCCCCTATAACTCTCCATCCCTCTCTATACCCCTCCATCCCCCTATAACTCTCCATCCCTCTCTATACCCCTCCATCCCCCTATAACTCTCCATCCCTCTCTATACCCCTCCATCCATCCCCCTATAACTCTCTATCCCTCTCTATACCCCTCCATCCATCCCCCTATAACTCTCCATCCCTCTCTATACCCCTCCATCCATCCCCCTATAACTCTCTATCCCTCTCTATACCCCTCCATCCATCCCCCTATAACTCTCCATCCCTCTCTATACCCCTACATCCATCCCCCTATAACTCTCTATCCCTCTCTATACCCCTCCATCCATCCCCCTATAACTCTCTATCCCTCTCTATACCCCTCAATCCACCCCCCTATAACTCTCCATCCCTCTCTATACCCCTCCATCCCCCTATAACTCTCTATCCCTCTCTATACCCCTCCATCCATCCCCCTATAACTCTCCATCCCTCTCTATACCCCTCCATCCATCCCCCTATAACTCTCCATCCCTCTCTATACCCCTCCATCCATCCCCCTATAACTCTCCATCCCTCTCTATACCCCTCCATCCATCCCCCTATAACTCTCCATCCCTCTCTATACCCCTACATCCATCCCCCTATAACTCTCTATCCCTCTCTATACCCCTCCATCCCCCTATAACTCTCTATCCCTCTCTATACCCCTCCATCCATCCCCCTATAACTCTCCATCCCTCTCTATACCCCTCCATCCATCCCCCTATAACTCTCCATCCCTCTCTATACCCCTACATCCATCCCCCTATAACTCTCTATCCCTCTCTATACCCCTCCATCCCCCTATAACTCTCCATCCCTCTCTATACCCCTCCATCCATCCCCCTATAACTCTCTATCCCTCTCTATACCCCTCCATCCCCCTATAACTCTCCATCCCTCTCTATACCCCTCCATCCATCCCCCTATAACTCTCTATCCCTCTCTATACCCCTCCATCCATCCCCCTATAACTCTCTATCCCTCTCTATACCCCTCCATCCATCCCCCTATAACTCTCCATCCCTCTCTATACCCCTCCATCCATCCCCCTATAACTCTCTATCCCTCTCTATACCCCTCCATCCATCCCCTTATAACTCTCCATCCCTCTCTATACCCCTCCATCCATCCCCCTATAACTCTCTATCCCTCTCTATACCCCTCCATCCATCCCCCTATAACTCTCCATCCCTCTCTATACCCCTCCATCCATCCCCCTATAACTCTCTATCCCTCTCTATACCCCTCCATCCCCCTATAACTCTCCATCCCTCTCTATACCCCTCCATCCATCCCCCTATAACTCTCTATCCCTCTCTATACCCCTCCATCCCCCTATAACTCTCCATCCCTCTCTATACCCCTCCATCCCCCTATAACTCTCTATCCCTCTCTATACCCCTCCATCCATCCCCCTATAACTCTCCATCCCTCTCTATACCCCTCCATCCTTCCCCCTATAACTCTCCATCCCTCTCTATACCCCTCCATCCATCCCCCTATAACTCTCTATCCCTCTCTATACCCCTCCATCCCCCTATAACTCTCCATCCCTCTCTATACCCCTCCATCCATCCCCCTATAACTCTCCATCCCTCTCTATACCCCTCCATCCATCCCCCTATAACTCTCTATCCCTCTCTATACCCCTCCATCCATCCCCCTATAACTCTCCATCCCTCTCTATACCCCTACATCCATCCCCCTATAACTCTCTATCCCTCTCTATACCCCTCCATCCATCCCCCTATAACTCTCTATCCCTCTCTATACCCCTCAATCCACCCCCCTATAACTCTCCATCCCTCTCTATACCCCTCCATCCCCCTATAACTCTCTATCCCTCTCTATACCCCTCCATCCATCCCCCTATAACTCTCCATCCCTCTCTATACCCCTCCATCCATCCCCCTATAACTCTCCATCCCTCTCTATACCCCTCCATCCATCCCCCTATAACTCTCCATCCCTCTCTATACCCCTCCATCCATCCCCCTATAACTCTCCATCCCTCTCTATACCCCTACATCCATCCCCCTA
Source organism: Salvelinus namaycush (assembly GCF_016432855.1). Taxonomy (NCBI): domain Eukaryota; kingdom Metazoa; phylum Chordata; class Actinopteri; order Salmoniformes; family Salmonidae; genus Salvelinus; species Salvelinus namaycush. The sequence continues at coordinate 56,474,967 of NC_052326.1, read as the reverse complement.
TAACTCTCTATCCCTCTCTATACCCCTCCATCCCCCTATAACTCTCTATCCCTCTCTATACCCCTCCATCCATCCCCCTATAACTCTCCATCCCTCTCTATACCCCTCCATCCATCCCCCTATAACTCTCCATCCCTCTCTATACCCCTACATCCATCCCCCTATAACTCTCTATCCCTCTCTATACCCCTCCATCCCCCTATAACTCTCCATCCCTCTCTATACCCCTCCATCCATCCCCCTATAACTCTCTATCCCTCTCTATACCCCTCCATCCCCCTATAACTCTCCATCCCTCTCTATACCCCTCCATCCATCCCCCTATAACTCTCTATCCCTCTCTATACCCCTCCATCCATCCCCCTATAACTCTCTATCCCTCTCTATACCCCTCCATCCATCCCCCTATAACTCTCCATCCCTCTCTATACCCCTCCATCCATCCCCCTATAACTCTCTATCCCTCTCTATACCCCTCCATCCATCCCCTTATAACTCTCCATCCCTCTCTATACCCCTCCATCCATCCCCCTATAACTCTCTATCCCTCTCTATACCCCTCCATCCATCCCCCTATAACTCTCCATCCCTCTCTATACCCCTCCATCCATCCCCCTATAACTCTCTATCCCTCTCTATACCCCTCCATCCCCCTATAACTCTCCATCCCTCTCTATACCCCTCCATCCATCCCCCTATAACTCTCTATCCCTCTCTATACCCCTCCATCCCCCTATAACTCTCCATCCCTCTCTATACCCCTCCATCCCCCTATAACTCTCTATCCCTCTCTATACCCCTCCATCCATCCCCCTATAACTCTCCATCCCTCTCTATACCCCTCCATCCATCCCCCTATAACTCTCCATCCCTCTCTATACCCCTCCATCCATCCCCCTATAACTCTCTATCCCTCTCTATACCCCTCCATCCCCCTATAACTCTCCATCCCTCTCTATACCCCTCCATCCATCCCCCTATAACTCTCCATCCCTCTCTATACCCCTCCATCCATCCCCCTATAACTCTCTATCCCTCTCTATACCCCTCCATCCCCCTATAACTCTCCATCCCTCTCTATACCCCTCCATCCATCCCCCTATAACTCTCTATCCCTCTCTATACCCCTCCATCCATCCCCCTATAACTCTCTATCCCTCTCTATACCCCTCCATCCCCCTATAACTCTCCATCCCTCTCTATACCCCTCCATCCCCCTATAACTCTCCATCCCTCTCTATACCCCTCCATCCATCCCCCTATAACTCTCTATCCCTCTCTATACCCCTCCATCCATCCCCCTATAACTCTCTATCCCTCTCTATACCCATCCATCCCCCTATAACTCTCCATCCCTCTCTATACCCCTCCATCCATCCCCCTATAACTCTCTATCCCTCTCTATACCCCTCCATCCCCCTATAACTCTCTATCCCTCTCTATACCCCTCCATCCCCCTATAACTCTCTATCCCTCTCTATACCCCTCCATCCATCCCCCTATAACTCTCTATCCCTCTCTATACCCCTCCATCCCCCTATAACTCTCTATCCCTCTCTATACCCCTCCATCCATCCCCCTATAACTCTCCATCCCTCTCTATACCCCTCCATCCATCCCCCTATAACTCTCTATCCCTCTCTATACCCATCCATCCATCCCCCTATAACTCTCCATCCCTCTCTATACCCCTCCATCCATCCCCCTATAACTCTCCATCCCTCTCTATACCCCTCCATCCATCCCCCTATAACTCTCTATCCCTCTCTATACCCCTCCATCCATCCCCCTATAACTCTCCATCCCTCTCTATACCCCTCCATCCATCCCCCTATAACTCTCTATCCCTCTCTATACCCCTCCATCCCCCTATAACTCTCTATCCCTCTCTATACCCCTCCATCCATCCCCCTATAACTCTCCATCCCTCTCTATACCCCTCCATCCATCCCCCTATAACTCTCCATCCCTCTCTATACCCATCCATCCATCCCCCTATAACTCTCTATCCCTCTCTATACCCCTCCATCCATCCCCCTATAACTCTCCATCCCTCTCTATACCCCTCCATCCATCCCCCTATAACTCTCTATCCCTCTCTATACCCCTCCATCCATCCCCCTATAACTCTCTATCCCTCTCTATACCCCTCCATCCATCCCCCTATAACTTTCCATCCCTCTCTATACCCATCCATCCATCCCCCTATAACTCTCCATCCCTCTCTATACCCCTCCATCCATCCCCCTATAACTCTCCATCCCTCTCTATACCCCTACATCCATCCCCCTATAACTCTCTATCCCTCTCTATACCCCTCCATCCCCCTATAACTCTCCATCCCTCTCTATACCCCTCCATCCCCCTATAACTCTCTATCCCTCTCTATACCCCTCCATCCCCCTATAACTCTCCATCCCTCTCTATACCCCTCCATCCCCCTATAACTCTCCATCCCTCTCTATACCCCTCCATCCCCCTATAACTCTCCATCCCTCTCTATACCCCTCCATCCCCCTATAACTCTCTATCCCTCTCTATACCCCTCCATCCCCCTATAACTCTCCATCCCTCTCTATACCCCTCCATCCCCCTATAACTCTCCATCCCTCTTTATACCCCTCCATCCATCCCCCTATAACTCTCCATCCCTCTCTATACCCCTCCATCCATCCCCCTATAACTCTCTATCCCTCTCTATACCCCTCCATCCCCCTATAACTCTCCATCCCTCTCTATACCCCTCCATCCATCCCCCTATAACTCTCTATCCCTCTCTATACCCCTCCATCATCCCCCTATAACTCTCTATAACCCTACATCCATCCCCCTATAACTCTCCATCCCTCTCTATACCCCTCCATCCATCCCCCTATAACTCTCTATCCCTCTCTATACCCCTCCATCCCCCTATAACTCTCTATCCCTCTCTATACCCCTCCATCCATCCCCCTATAACTCTCCATCCCTCTCTATACCCATCCATCCATCCCCCTATAACTCTCCATCCCTCTCTATACCCCTCCATCCATCCCCCTATAACTCTCTATCCCTCTCTATACCCCTCCATCCATCCCCCTATAACTCTCTATCCCTCTCTATACCCCTCCATCCATCCCCCTATAACTCTCTATCCCTCTCTATACCCCTCCATCCATCCCCCTATAACTCTCCATCCCTCTCTATACCCCTCCATCCATCCCCCTATAACTCTCTATCCCTCTCTATACCCATCCATCCATCCCCCTATAACTCTCTATCCCTCTCTATACCCCTCCATCTCCCTATAACTCTCCATCCCTCTCTATACCCCTCCATCCATCCCCCTATAACTCTCTATCCCTCTCTATACCCCTCCATCCCCCTATAACTCTCTATCCCTCTCTATACCCCTCCATCCATCCCCCTATAACTCTCTATCCCTCTCTATACCCCTCCATCCATCCCCCTATAACTCTCTATCCCTCTCTATACCCATCCATCCATCCCCCTATAACTCTCTATCCCTCTCTATACCCCTCCATCCCCCTATAACTCTCCATCCCTCTCTATACCCCTCCATCCATCCCCCTATAACTCTCTATCCCTCTCTATACCCCTCCATCCCCCTATAACTCTCTATCCCTCTCTATACCCCTACATCCATCCCCCTATAACTCTCCATCCCTCTCTATACCCCTCCATCCATCCCCCTATAACTCTCCATCCCTCTCTATACCCCTCCATCCCCCTATAACTCTCTATCCCTCTCTATACCCCTCCATCCATCCCCCTATAACTCTCCATCCCTCTCTATACCCCTCCATCCATCCCCCTATAACTCTCTATCCCTCTCTATACCCCTCCATCCATCCCCCTATAACTCTCTATCCCTCTCTATACCCCTCCATCCATCCCCCTATAACTCTCTATCCCTCTCTATATCCCTCCATCCATCCCCCTATAACTCTCCATCCCTCTCTATACCCCTCCATCCATCCCCCTATAACTCTCTATCCCTCTCTATACCCCTCCATCCATCCCCCTATAACTCTCCATCCCTCTCTATACCCCTCCATCCATCCCCCTATAACTCTCTATCCCTCTCTATACCCCTCCATCCATCCCCCTATAACTCTCCATCCCTCTCTATACCCCTCCATCCATCCCCCTATAACTCTCTATCCCTCTCTATACCCATCCATCCATCCCCCTATAACTCTCCATCCCTCTCTATACCCCTCCATCCATCCCCCTATAACTCTCCATCCCTCTCTATACCCCTACATCCATCCCCCTATAACTCTCCATCCCTCTCTATACCCCTCCATCCCCCTATAACTCTCCATCCCTCTCTATACCCCTCCATCCATCCCCCTATAACTCTCTATCCCTCTCTATACCCCTCCATCCATCCCCCTATAACTCTCCATCCCTCTCTATACCCCTCCATCCATCCCCCTATAACTCTCCATCCCTCTCTATACCCCTCCATCCATCCCCCTATAACTCTCTATCCCTCTCTATACCCCTCCATCCATCCCCCTATAACTCTCCATCCCTCTCTATACCCCTCCATCCATCCCCCTATAACTCTCTATCCCTCTCTATACCCCTCCATCCATCCCCCTATAACTCTCCATCCCTCTCTATACCCCTCCATCCATCCCCCTATAACTCTCTATCCCTCTCTATACCCCTCCATCCATCCCCCTATAACTCTCCATCCCTCTCTATACCCATCCATCCATCCCCCTATAACTCTCTATCCCTCTCTATACCCCTCCATCCATCCCCCTATAACTCTCTATCCCTCTCTATACCCCTACATCCATCCCCCTATAACTCTCCATCCCTCTCTATACCCCTCCATCCCCCTATAACTCTCCATCCCTCTCTATACCCCTCCATCCATCCCCCTATAACTCTCCATCCCTCTCTATACCCCTCCATCCATCCCCCTATAACTCTCCATCCCTCTCTATACCCCTCCATCCATCCCCCTATAACTCTCCATCCCTCTCTATACCCCTCCATCCATCCCCCTATAACTCTCTATCCCTCTCTATACCCCTCCATCCATCCCCCTATAACTCTCCATCCCTCTCTATACCCCTACATCCATCCCCCTATAACTCTCCATCCCTCTCTATACCCCTCCATCCATCCCCCTATAACTCTCTATCCCTCTCTATACCCCTCCATCCATCCCCCTATAACTCTCCATCCCTCTCTATACCCCTCCATCCCCCTATAACTCTCTATCCCTCTCTATACCCCTCCATCCATCCCCCTATAACTCTCCATCCCTCTCTATACCCCTCCACCCCTCTCTATACCCCTCCACCCCTCTCTATACCCCTCCATCTCTCTCTATACCCCTCCACCCCTCTCTATACTCCTCCACCCCTCTCCATACCCTTCCATCTCTCTCTATACCCCTCCATCCCTCTGTGTGTCATTCTGGGTAAGTCTCTAAAAGCTTTGCACAACTGGCATGTGCAACATTTACACATTATTGTTTTAAAAATGCTTTAAGCTCTGTTAAGTTGTTTGTTGATCATTGCTCGACAGCTCCCATCTTGCCATAGGTTTTCAAGATGATTTAAGTCAAAACTGCAACTAGGCCACTCAGGAACATTCAATGTCATCTTGGTAAGCAACTCCAGTGTATATTATTTTGCCTTGTGTTATTGTCCTGCTGAAAGGAAAATGTCTCCCAGAGTCTGGTGGAAAGCAGACTGAACCAGGTTTTCCTCTAGGACTTTGCATTCGCTCAGCTCTATTCCGCTTCTTTTTATCCTAAATTCTCTAGTTCTTGTCGATGACAAGCATACCCATAACATGATGCAGCCACCACCATGCTTGAAGGTATGAAGATTGGTACTCAGTGATGTGTTGTGTTGGATTTGCCCCAAATGTAACACTGTATTTAGGATAGAAAGGTAATTTCTTTGCCACATTTTTTGCTAAATTACTTTAGTGCCTTAATGCAAATGAGATGCATGTTTTGGGATATTTGTATTCTGTACAGCACTTCCTTCTTTTCACTCTGTCATTTAGGTTATTGTTGTTGTTGATCCATCCTCAGTTTTCTCCTATCAGAGCCATTCAACTCTGTAACTGTTTTAAAATCACAATTGGACTCAAGGTGAAATCCCTGAGCGGTTTCCTTCCTCTCCGGCAACTGAGTTATGAAGGACACCTGAATTTTGTAGTGACTGGGTGTATTGATACACCATCCAAAGTGTAATTAAAAACTTCACCATGCTCAAAGCAATATTCAACGTGTGCTTTTTTTTATTTTTACCCATCTACCAATAGGCTCCCTTCTTTGCGAGGCATTGGGAAACCTCCCTGATCTTTGTGGTTGAATCTGTGTTTGAAATTCCATGGTGGATAATTGTATGTTTGGAGTACAAAGATGAGGTAGTCAGTCACAAATCATGTTAAACAGTATTATTGCACCCAGAGTGAGTCCATGCAACTTATTATGTGACTTGTTAAGCACATTTTTACTCCTGAACTTATTTAGACTTGCCATGACAAAGGGATTGAATTCGTATTTACTCAAGACATTTCAGCTTTTCATTTTTATAACAATTTGTAAGCACTTCTAAAAACATTATTTCACTTTGACATTATGGGGTATTGTGTGTAGCCCAGAGACACAAAATCTAAATGTAATACATGTTTTATTCAGGCTGCAACACAACAAAATGTGGAAAAAGTCAAGGGGTGTGTATACTTTCTGAAGGCACTGTATATTGTATGAATTCAGGAGGTCAGACAATCATAGCTAGGTTACTATTTTCTTTCAAAATTGACATTCATACAAATGCAGGAGACTCTAATGGATGTGTGTACATGTTCTGCTTCGTCTCCAAGTCCCTACCAGATCATTATCTCTCCGTCATGCTGCCCCTAAAATTAGGCCTCCAGAGTGGCAGCTCAGCAGTATGATTGCTTCTATCCGAGTCACTAACGTAAATACAGGCAGCGGAGAGAGAGAGAAAGATGGAAAGAGAGAGTTAGAAGAGAGGGAGAGAGTTAGAGATGGAGAGAGAGAGATAGAGGGTAGAGAGAGAGAACGAGAACAAGACAACGAGAGAGGAGGGGTTGTGCCGGTTTCTACTGAAAACAGACAGGAAAGGCCCTGGACTGGAGCTACCTTTCAACCAAGCCAACATGCTGGTCCAGAGTATCATATCCATCACATGGTCCATTGAGCCTGACTGTTGTACATTCAGACTGCCGTTCCAGTCCTGGTTGATGCTCATGACGTTGGTTTGTCCTTGTTGCAGGATCATGACCCATCACAACCAGACCACCCAGGAGATAGGACGTCCGTCGGACCTTCTGGTCGGGATTCGAGCCTTCACTGCCAGCCTGCACAACTTGTCATGTTACCTCAGTCTGGATGTCACTAGGCTGTTGAAGAATGTCCTGCTGCATTAGATGCTGGACTCGTACGGGAGACAGTCAATCACTACACCGTATACGAACTGGTAAAGTCTGACACACACATGCACACACATATATATATATATATATATAAACTCAAACACACACAAACACAACCACTGTACAGAGGACAGTCCATCACAACACTCTACACTGACTCATACAAGCTGACTCATACAGGCTGACTCATACAGGCTGACTCATACAGGGCACGCCCACATAGACACATCCACATAGACAGGGCTGAATTAGAGCAGGTTAAGAGCTTCTAGTTCCTCTGTATCCAAGTGGTCTAAACACATGCGCACAGTCGTGAAGAAGGCCTCTTCCCCATAAGGAGGTTGAAAAAGTTCGGCATGGGCCCTCAAATCCTCAAAAAAAGTTATACAGCTGTACCATTGAGAGCATTTTTACTGGCTGCATGACTGCTATGGCAATAGCACCGCCTCGATCACGGCGCAGCTACAGAGGGTGGTGCAGAAAGCCCCGTACATCACTGGGGCCGAGCTCCCTGCCATCCAGGACCTCTATATCAGGCAGTGTGGTAGGAAGGCCCGGAAAATCCTTAAAGACTCCAACCACCCAAACCATCTCTGCTTCCGCATGGCAAGCGGTACCGGTGCAACAAGTCTGGCACCAACAGGCTCTTGAACAGCTTCTATCCCCAAGCAATAAGACTGATAACAAAATAGCGGCACAGACTATCTGAGTAAAATAAAGTAAAATCAATCGTTTTTTCTAAGTGGTGAGTGAATGATTTGATAAAAGGCGGGACATGATTGTTTCGTTGCGGTTCAAAGGGTCAAAAGGCAGGACCTTCCGGCACAATCCGGGACATGTAGGCACCCTAAGTATATTCTACCTGGTGGTAGCCCTGTGTAGTAGCTGTGGTTCAGTAAGAGCTTTACTTGGTAAGTACTGTCACGTTCGTCATAAGGAGTAGACCAAGATGCAGCAGGATATACTGGGCCATGGAGGCGCACTGGAGGTCTGGAGTGTAGAGCTGGCACAACGCGTCCTGGCTGCATGCTTACTTTAGCCCGGCAAGTGTGGGGCGCTGGCACAGGATGCACTGTGCTGTGAAGGCGCACTGGCGACACAGTGAGTAGAGCCGGCGCTGGATATCCTGGACCGAGGAGGCGTACTGGAGACCAGGAGCGCTGAGCCGGCACAACCCGTCCTGGCTGGATGCTCACTTTCGCACGGCAAGTGCGAGGAGCTGGCACAGAACGCACCGGACTGTGGATGCACACTGGGGAGACATTGCATATCTCCGCAAAACATGGTGCCTGACTGGTCCCACGCTCCTCACGGCGACTGTCTTGCTCCAGACACCAAAACATCCACTCTACCTCATCACTCCCCTCAACTATCTCACAATACTCCTCGCTCAGTCTATCCCAATAATCCTCTTTGCTCTCAGACTCGCCCCTCTGCTTCGCCGACCAACCCGTGTGCCCCCCCCAAAAACATTTTTGGGGCTGCCTCTCGGGCTTCCGTCGTGGTCGTGAACTTCGGAGTCGCCGTTGATCCTCCTGCGTCTGCTTCCATGGAAGGCTTTCGTCTCCTGCCATTATCTCCTCCCAAGTCCAGGATATCTTCTCCTCCTGGCCACACTGCTTGGTTCGTTTGTGGTGGGATCTTCTGTCACGATCGTCATAAGGAGTGGACCAAGATGCAGCGTGGTATGTTTCCATCCTTTATTATGGGATAGAAAACAAAAACAACAAAATGAACAAACGAAATGTGAAGCTATAATAATGCTCACAGGCAACTAAACATAGACAAGATCCCACAACGCACAATGGGAAAATGGCTACCAAAATATGATCCCCAATCAGAGACACTGATAAACAGCTGCCTCTGATTGGGAACCATACTAGGCCAACATAGAAATATAATTCACCTAGATAACCCACCCTTAATCACACCCCGACCTAACCAACATAGAGAAATAAAGCTCTCAATGGTCAGGGCGTGACAATACAGTTGAAGTCGGAAGTTTACATACACGTTAGCCAAATACATTTAAACTCAGTTTTTCACAATTCCTGACATTTAATCGTAGTAAAAATTCCCTGTCTTAGGTCAGTTAGGATCACCACTTTATTTTAAGAATGTGAAATGTCAGAATAATATTATTAATAATAATAACAAAGAGAATGATTCATTTCAGCTATTATTTCTTTCATCTTATTCCCAGTTGGTCAGAAGTTTACAAACACTCAATTAGTATTTGGTAGCATTGCCTTAAAATTGTTTAACTTGGGTCAAACATTTCGGGTAGCCTTCCACAAGTTTCCCACAATAAGTTGGGTGAATTTTGGCCCATTCCTCCTGACAGAGCTGGTGTAACTGAGTTAGGTTTATTGGCCTCCTTGCGCACACACGCTTTTTCAGTTCTGCCCACACATTTTCTATGGGATTGAGGTCAGGGCTTTGTGATGGCCACTCCAATACCTTGACTTAGTTGTCCTTAAGCCATTTTGCCACAACTTTGGAAGTATGCTTGGGGTCATTGTCCATTTGGAAGACCCATTTGCGAACAAGCTCTAACTTCCTGACTAATGTCTTGAGATGTTGCTTCAATATATCCACAGAATTGATTCTGCCACCCCCGTGCTTCACGTTTGGGATGGTGTTCTTCGGCTTGCAAGCCTCCCCCTTTTTCCTCCAAACATAACGATGGTCATTTTGGCCAAACAAGTTTATTTTTGTTTCATCAGACAAGAGGACATTTCTCCAAAAAGTACGATCTTTGTCCCCATGTGCAGTTGCAAACCGTAGTCTGGCTTTTTTAGGGCGGTTTTGGAGCAGTGGCTTCTTCCTTGCTGAGCGTTTTTTCAAGTTATGTCGATATAGGACTCGTTTTACTGTGGATATAGATACTTTTTTACCTGTTTCCTCCAGCATCTTCACAAGGTCCTTTGCTGTTGTTCTGGGATTGATTTGCACTTTTCGCACCAAAGTACGTTCATCTCTAGGAGACAGAACGCGTCTCCTTCCTGAGCGGTATGACGGCTGCGTGGTCCCATGGTGTTTATACTTGTGTACTATTGCTTGTACAGATGAATGTGGTACCTTCAGGCATTTGGAAATTGCTCCCAAGGATGAACCAGACTTGTGAAGGTCTACAATTTTTTTCTGAGGTCTTGGCTGATTTCTTTTGATTTTCCCATGATGTCAAGCAAAGAGGCACTAAGTTTGAAGGTAGGCCTTGAAATACATCCACAGGTACACCTCCAATTGACTCAAATGATGTCAATTAGCCTATCAGAAGCTTCTAAAGCCATGACATCGTTTTCTGGAATTTTCCAAGCTGTTTAAAGGCACAGTCAACTTAGTGTATGTAAACTTCTGACCCACTGGAATTGTGATACAGTGAATTATAAGTGAAATAATCTGTCTGTAAACAATTGTTGGAAAAATGACTTGTGTCATGCACAGAGTAGATGTCCTAACCGACTTGCGGAAACTATGGTTTGTTAACAAGAAATGTGTGTAGTGGTTGAAAAACAATTTTTAATTACTCCAACCTCAGTGTATGTAAACTTCCGACTTCAACTGTACATAGCTGAATGTAGGTTGGATTGAATTAAGCCACAGTCTAAACTACAGTCTAAACAACAGTATAACAGTCTAACATAGCACATCCATATTCTCCACGTCATCCCTAATCTGCCCAGAGATGCAGGCCCTGGCCCAGCTGATTGGTCCATATGGACGGTCTCAAATTCCTCAGTGAGAACCGGATGTGGCATATCACCTCATGAACTGGAGAACTGGGGGTAGGATTAAGCGTCAAACAATTACAGGTGGCTCATAAATATCTGACAGTGGCCTGATCTGCAGCTGTGGAACTATGAAGTCAGTTCTACTCACCTCACCCAGTCCAAAAGAGAAGGTAGTTGTGACCGGAACATCCCCTTTTAGTATCTCTATTTAAAACAAGTTTTTTTTAAATCCCATGGAGTGTTACAGCCTCCATCCACATACAGTCTGATCTCTTGATCAATATGTTAGACCTCTTACAGTACATGATAGAAAGTTGACAATAAGATTGAACTTGACATCAACTTTGCGATTACACTCTTAACCTGGTAGTTTGACAGTATCCAAGATTTCTCTCCTTCCCTCCTTCTTCCTCTCCTCTCCTCTTCTCTCCCCTCGTTTTATATTTTTCTCTTTCTTCCCCAATTTCCTCTTCCTCTCCTATTCCTATCCTTTCTTTTATCTTATTCTCTTTCTCCTCTCCTCTCCTTTTCCTCCCCTCTCCCCTTCCTCTCTTCTCTTGTCTTCTCTTGTCTCCTTTCCTTTAATCGTATTATCTTTCTCTCCTCTCCTCTTATCTTATTCTCTTTCTCCTCTCCCTCTCTTCTCCTCTCCTCTTCCTCTCCTCCTCTCTCATTTTCTCTCCTCTCCTCTTATCTTATTCAGTTTCTCCTCTCCTGTTCCTCTCCTCTCTTCTCATTTTTATCTTATTCTCTTTCTCCTCTCCTTTTCCTCTCCTTACCTCTTTCGCCTCGCTTTCTTTCCTGTCAGAAACTAGTGATAGAGAACATGGACATGCTGTTTCAGATGAAAGCTAACTTTGACAAGCCTGAGGCCATGGCTAACCTCCAGAAGAGACTGCCTGGTAAGACACACACAGACAGACGGACGGGACGGGACGAGACGAGACGACTAGCTGAGGAGGAGAAACAGAGTGAAGATGAGGAAACAGTCAAAAGGTATCACTCACTCCAAGCAGAATGCTTTATCAGTTGCAAGGAGAATTATGATGTGAAACCCCTCAGGCTCCAATAGGGTTGATACCTGTCTTGAGATCCATGTCCTGTTAGGACATATTTATCACTCCAAACAGAATGCCTTAGAAATTTATTTAACTTCAGGATTGGTGGGTCCCCTGCGGGACGGTTGAGCTAACGTAGGCTAATGTGATTAGCATGAGGTTGTAAGTAACAAGAACATTTCCCAGGACATAGACATATCTGATATTGGCAGAAAACTTAAATTATTGTTAATCTAACTGCACTGTCCAATTTACAGTAGCTATTACAGTGAAATAATACCGTGCTATTGTTTGAGGAGAGGGCACAGTTTTGAACATGAAAAGTTATTTCAACCTCTGAATTTCAACCTTCGACCTTTTAAAATGTTCCCCTAAAATGACATACCCAAATCTAACTGCCTGTAGCTCAGGCCCTGAAGAAAGGATATGAATATTCTTGGTACCATTTGAAAGGAAACACTTTGAAGTTTGTGGAAATGTGAAAGGATTGTAGGAGAATTTAACACATTAGATCTGGTAAAAGATAATACAAAGAAAAAAACTATGTTTTTTTGTATTTTTTTGGTACCATCATCTTTGAAATGCAAGAGAAAGGCAACAACGAATTATTCCAGCCCAGGTGTAATTTATATTTTGGCCACTAGATGGCAGCTGTGTATGTTTCAGACTGATCCAATGAACCATTGCATTTCTGTTCAAAATGTTGTATCAAGACTGTCCAAATGTGCCTAATTTGTTTATTAAAGAACACCACTGTTCTGAATCTAAAGATTCTTGAATCAATACTAGCTTGAGATCTGCATGTATAACTGGAGCTTTGGTGGAAATCTCCCACTCCCATTGACGTCACTGCATGACGTACTGTAGAGTTACGTAAGGGAGATATTCCTGGTCTCCTCTTCCAGAACGTTCTGAAGAGGATGACGTAAGACACACTACCACTTATGATATACTGAATGGAGAATTTGGTAGTACTTTACCTTATAGCGTGGTAATAACAGGGTAATTACCATGTTATTATTAGGTCATTATTATTAGTAACCAGTAGTAGTTTGTTAATTTCAGTCTTTTTGGGCATAGGGTTGTTGTGTGTATTGTTTAAGTCATGTTATAACAGTGTAAAGTCAGTTGTCATAAGGTGACTCCAGCTGCCATGAAAATCTCCTGACCCAAGGTATGACCAATCTAATCTCTCTGTTCCCTGTCTTCAGCTCATGCACAAGCTGATGAGCCCATTGAGAGCCTGAGGGACCTGGTTTCCCCTCAAACAGACATCAAGGTACAGTAGAAACATTTTACATCAGCCCTGGTCTAGAGGAGAGTTTTGATGTTAACATCCAGATGTCAGGAACAGAACAGAATAGAACATAATAGAACAGAATAGAACACAATAGAACAGAACAGAATAGAGCAGCATATAATAGAACAGAATACAGTAGAACAGAATAAAAGAGAATAGAATAAAAGACAATACAATAGATTAGAATGAACTGAGCCACTTACAGAAATGCTCTGCTGACTCTGCTATAGTAAGCTGCTCATCACAGAGAGATATACATGAGTCCTTTGTGAAATGGTGCGAGGCCAATTACTTGGACCTAAATGTACTTAAGACCAAGGAGCTAGTGGTAGATTTTAGGAAAAAGAAAGATGTTATTAACCTTTACCGAACCTCAACCCCGTATCCGGGATCACCCCCCACCCCCCCCACACTGATTAGCATCGCTAGCATAGCGTCACAATTAAATAGTAGCATCTAAATATCATTAAATCACAAGTCCAATACACCAAATGAAAGATACAGATCTTGTGAATAAAGCCACCATTTCAGATTTTTAAAATGTTTTACAGGGAAGACAAAATATGTAAATCTATTAGCTAACCACGTTAGCAAAAGACACCATTTTCCTAACTCCATCAGTTTCTTACTCCATCAGGTGCTATCACCAATTCGGCCAAATAAAGATATTGATAGCCACTAACCAAGAACAAACCTCATCAGATGACAGTCTGATAACATATTTATTGTATAGGATAGGTTTTGTTAGAAAAATGTGCATATTTCAGGTATAAATCATAGTTTACAATTGCACCCACCATCACAACTCGACTAGAATAAATACACAGAGCAACGTGTATTACCTAATTACTAATCATAAAACATTTCTTAAAAATACACAGCTCACAGCAATGGACAGACACAGATCTTGTGAATTCAGACAATATTTCAGATGTTCTAAGTGTTTTACAGCGAAAACACAATAAATCGTTATATTAGCATACCACATATGCAAACGTTACCCGACCATTGATTCAAGCCAAAGAGAGCGATATCGTTATCATCGCCAAAATATATTAATTTTTTCACTAACCTTCTCAGAATTCTTCCGATGACACTCCTGTAACATCATATTACAACATACATATAGAGTTTGTTCGAAAATGTGCATATTTAGCCACAAACAACCGTGGTTATACAATGACAATACTAGCAAAACTAGCCTGAAAATGTCGGACGCCATCTTTCACAGTGATCTTGTCTCATGGATAACTATTCATAAACTTGACTAAAAAAATATAAGTTGGACAGCTATCGAAAGACAAATTAGTTCTTAATGCAATCGCTGAATTACATTTCTAAAATTATCCTTACTGTGCAATACAGGGTTCGCCAAGCGAAGCTATACCAAACAAAATGGCGGAATATGCGTTTAAAATTTTTCGACAGAACAACGATTTATCATCTTAAATATTTCTTACTATGAGGTGATCTTCCATCAGAATCTTGGGCAATGTATCCTTTCTTGGGTCTAATCTTCTTTTGGTCGAAAGATGTCCTCTGTCCGTCGAAATGCCCACTAACGTTCGACCGGGACCCCGAAACGTGTCCAAAGCTTCAAAGAGCATCACATAGAAATGCCTCAAAATCGCACTAAACGGATATAAATTGCTATAAAACGGTTTAAATTAACTACCTTATGATGTTTTTAACACCTATAACGAGTAAAAACATGACCGGCGCTATATTACTGGCTAAACCAAGGCTTGGAAAAATGCCAGTCCGACGTCCTTCTTGCGTTGAGCGCAGGGTCCAAAAGAACGCTACTTCCGGTATTTGGTGATTTATAGAGGCACTGATTGCGCAATCGACTCCATTCAAATTGTCACCACTTACTGACATCTAGAGGAAGGCGTGGGCAGTGTTTGTATCCTCATAGGATTTACAGGGACTTTAAAACTGATCTGGAACCAGAGGCCAAGATTTTCTGAAATCTCACACACTGGGAGGAAAAGTGCTGTAGAATGAGTTCTGTTTCACTCAGAGACATAATTCAAACGGCTATAGAAACTAGAGAGTGTTTTCTATCCAATAATAACAATAATATGCATATTGTACGAGCAAGAATTGAGTACTAGGCAGTTTAATCTGTAGAGCAAATTATGCTAATGCGAAACAGCACCCCCTATAGTGGCAAGAAGTTATTAATCCCATTTCTGTTAAGGGTGAAGAGATTGGCACCGTTGATTCTTATAAGTACTTGGGTGTAAAAGTGGACAACAAACTGAACTGGAAGGAGAACGCTCACCGTGTCAATAAAAATGACCTATCCAGACTGTGCTTTATAAGGAAGCTTAGATCTTTTAAAGTATGTGACAAAATGCTTTGTATGTTCTATAGCAGTGTCGTGTCGAGTGTAATGACCTTTTCCATTGTGTGCTGGACAGGGAGTTTAACGAAAGAGGACTTACAAAAGATTGAACAAATCATTAAAAGGACATTGCTACAATTGGCTGCAGCCTGGAATCACTGCAGGACATGATCATAACAACACATGGATAATGGCACCCACCCACACCACAGGGTTCTGATGACACACACCCACTCCACAGGGCTCTGATGACACACACCAGCTCCACAGGGCTCTGATGACACACACCCACTCCACAGGGCTCTGATGACACACACCCACTCTACAGCACTCTGATGACACACACCCACTCCACAGGGCTCTGATGACACACACAAGCTCCACAGGGCTCTGATGACACACACCCACTCCACAGGGCTCTGATGACACACCCACACCACAGGGCTCTGATGACACACACCAGCTCCACAGGGCTCTGATGACACACACCCGCTCCACAGGGCTCTGATGACACACACCAGCTCCACAGGGCTCTGATGACACACACCCACTCCACAGGGCTCTGATGACACACACCAGCTCCACAGGGCTCTGATGACACACACCAGCTCCACAGGGCTCTGATGACACGCACCCACTCCACAGGGCTCTGATGACACACACCAGCTCCACAGGGCTCTGATGACACACACCAGCTCCACAGGGCTCTGATGACACACACCAGCTCCACAGGGCTCTGATGACACACACCAGCTCCACAGGGCTCTGATGACACACACCAGCTCCACAGGGCTCTGATGACACACCCACTCCACAGGGCTCTGATGACACACACCCACTCCACAGGGCTCTGATGACACACACCCACTCCACAGGGCTCTGATGACACACACCAGCTCCACAGGGCTCTGATGACACCCACCCACTCCACAGGGCTCTGATGACACACACCCACTCCACAGGGCTCTGATGACACGCACCCACTCCACAGGGCTCTGATGACACACACCCACTCCACAGGGCTCTGATGACACACACCCACTCTACAGCACTCTGATGACACACACCAGCTCCACAGGGCTCTGATGACACTCACAAACTCCACAGGGCTCTGATGACACACACCAGCTCCACAGGGCTCTGATGACACACACCAGCTCCACAGGGCTCTGATGACACACACCAGCTCCACAGGGCTCTGATGACACACACCAGCTCCACAGGGCTCTGATGACACACCCACTCCACAGGGCTCTGATGACACACACCAGCTCCACAGGGCTCTGATGACACGCACCCGCTCCACAGGGCTCTGATGACACGCACCCACTCCACAGGGCTCTGATGACACACACCAGCTCCACAGGGCTCTGATGACACGCACCCACTCCACAGGGCTCTGATGACACACACCCACTCCACAGGGCTCTTATGACACCCACCCACTCTACAGCACTCTGATGCAACACAGGAGCAGCTTCAGTAGCAGGTTATTCCTGCCCAGATGTTTCACAGAAAGGTTTAGACAGTCATTTTTACCCACAGGCATTTAATGAGTGTAATTGATTAACTGTTTTGAGTTCGTCCTATTGGAAAATGATGCTGCCTTTTCCCCCCCCAGAGTAGGATAGAAAACAGCACTTGAATCAGACTATTATTTTAGGGACACTGTGGTGCATGTGCCTTTATGTGTCTTCATGTGTGTTGTTTTTTATATTGTGTTTGTCATTGTTAAGTGTCCTGTCATTGCAAGTCATTGATGATGCATGCTGTAATAAAACAGTTTCCCAAGTTGGGATTATTAAAAGTAATATTCTACTCTCTCTCTACTCTAGAACAAAATAGAATAGAACAGAAAATAACAGAATAGAACAGAATATAACATAGAATACAATGATAGCTAACTTGTTTACGGAACTTACGTATGAATTATAGCCACAGAATTAGCATTTTTAGCATCAGCATGTGCTCTAATTTGAGAGGCAATCAGAGCAGGCGAACGCTTATTTTAATAGTTGTCTCTGACTGTGGAATGCCCCCTGGTCTACTTACGTCACTCCCCTGAGAGTGAGAGTGGAACAAACCGAGCAGACATGCCAGACTTGGGTTCAAATACTATTGGAAATCATTTGAAAAATTGTATCTGTGCTTGATTGAGCTTGTCTGACAGAATGGAACCACTAGAAAAGTCCCAAAATTGAAAACGTTACCCACTTGGCACTCCAGGCAGGCTAAAGCAAACACTCAGAGTATTTAACAGACTTCTAATAGTATTTGAACCCAGGTCTGCAGCGCAAACAGTCCGGTCCAGGATAACCCCTAAGACGTAAGAACCACCAGGCACCAAGCAGAGGCAGGCTGACCTCCCTGAGAGAGACACATATCATGTCTGTCTGCTCTGAAACCTCTCCGCTAAAATAACCGCCTTATCGGAAACATTCTGCCCCTCAAAATCCCCTACTTCCACCGCTGTGTGCTCCAGAAAGAGGACATGGGTAGTTAACTAATGATTTATTGTCTCAGTTTAGGAAAAATATTAACTTAATGGGTGCCCTTTTCAAGTATGTAAATGACAGTATCTGTAAGAGATGTATTTTTAGAGATATGATACAGGTACCCATAAGGGTGTTTAAGATGGCGTCTGCGGCAGGTCTGACTTGTGACATTGCCCCTGGTCTGGGGGCAGCCATTGCTAGTACGCAAATAGGTAAACACAATGGCCTCTGGTGGAATGTCACTGTTCATACTGGTAATGGTCCAAGAATATTGATCCTATCCGGCTCGTAGGACCACTATATGGGTTTATGACAAGATCGGAGGATAATACAACCTATTCCCCTTGAAAGTTGGACTTTGCACAATACAGCTTTATGACAAAATTACATTTCTTATGATGCCTCTCCCCCCCCCCCCCCCCCCTCCCAGGAGGATGAAAAGGTTTGGCATGGGCCCTCAGATCCTCAAAAAGTTATACAGCTGCACCATTGAGAGCATCTTGACTGGCTGCATCACCGCTTGGTATGGTAACTGTTTGGTATCCGACCGCAAGGAGCTGCAGAGGGTATGGCCCAGTACATCACTGTGGCCGAGCTCCTTGTAATTCAGCACCTCTCTATAACAGGGGGTGTCAGAGTAAGGCCCTAAAAATTGTGAAAGACTCTAGCCACCCAAATCATAGAATGTTCTTTGTGCTACCGCACGGCAAGCGGTACCGATGCACCAAGTCTGGAACCAAAAGGACCCTGAGCAGCTTCTACCCCCAAGCCATAAGATTGCTAAATAGTTGGTTAGATAAATTTAACAAAAATATAATCGCAACATGCAACAATTTCAAAGATTTTACTGAGTTACAATTCATATAAGGAAATCAGTCAATGGAAATAAGTTCATTAGGCCCTAATCTATGGATTTCACATGACTGGGAACACAGATGCGCATCTGTTGGTCAAAAATACCTTGAAAAAAAAATCAGGGGTGTGGATCAGAAAACCAGTCAGTATCTGGTGTGACCAACATTTGCCTCTTGCAGCACGACACATCTCCTTTGAATAGAGTTGATCAGACTGTTTGTTGATTGTGGCCTGTGGAATGTTGTCCCACTCCTCTTCAATGGCTGTGCGAAGTTGCTGAATATTGGCGGGAACTGGAATGTGCTGTCGTACACATCAATCCAGAGCATCCCAAACATGCTCAATGGGTGACATGTCTGGTGAGTATGCAGGCCATGTATGAACTGGAACCTTTTCAGCTTCCAGGAATTGTGTACAGATCCTTGCCACATGGGGCCGTGAATTATCATGCTGAAACATGATGTGATAGCGGCGGATGAATGGCACAACAATGGGCCTCAGGATCTCATCACGGTATCTCTGTGAATTCTTGCCATCGATAAAATGCAATTGTGTTCATTTTCCGTAGCTTATGTCTGCCCATATCATAACCCCACCATAACCCTTCCTATAGCAAACAGTAGGGAGGTGAGTCCAACTCTTACTATAGCAGACAGTAGGGAGGTGAGTCCAACTCTTTCTGTAGCAGACAGTAGGGAGGTGAGTCCAACTCTTTCTGTAGCGACAGTAGGGAGGTGAGTCCAACTCTTACTATAGCAGACAGTAGGGAGGTGAGTCCAACTCTTTCTGTAGCGACAGTAGGGAGGTGAGTCCAACTCTTTCTGTAGCGACAGTAGGGAGGTGAGTCCAACTCTTACTATAGCAGACAGTAGGGAGATGAGTCCAACTCTTACTATAGCAGACAGTAGGGAGGTGAGTCCAACTCTTTCTGTAGCGACAGTAGGGAGGTGAGTCCAACTCTTTCTGTAGCGACAGTAGGGAGGTGAGTCCAACTCTTTCTGTAGCGAGATTAGGGAGGTGAGTCCAACTCTTACTATAGCAGACAGTAGGGAGATGAGTCCAACTCTTTCTGTAGCGACAGTAGGGAGGTGAGTCCAACTCTTACTATAGCAGACAGTAGGGAGATGAGTCCAACTCTTACTATAGCAGACAGTAGGGAGATGAGTCCAACTCTTACTATAGCAGACAGTAGGGAGGTGAGTCCAACTCTTTCTGTAGCGACAGTAGGGAGGTGAGTCCAACTCTTACTATAGCAGACAGTAGGGAGATGAGTCCAACTCTTACTATAGCAGACAGTAGGGAGATGAGTCCAACTCTTACTATAGCAGACAGTAGGGAGGTGAGTCCAACTCTTTCTGTAGCGACAGTAGGGAGGTGAGTCCAACTCTTTCTGTAGCGACAGTAGGGAGGTGAGTCCAACTCTTTCTGTAGCGACAGTAGGGAGGTGAGTCCAACTCTTACTATAGCAGACAGTAGGGTTGTGAGTCCAACTCTTACTATAGCAGACAGTAGGGAGGTGAGTCCAACTCTTTCTGTAGCAGACAGTAGGGAGGTGAGTCCAACTCTTACTATAACAGACAGTAGGGAGGTGAGTCCAACTCTTACTATAACAGACAGTAGGGAGGTGAGTCCAACTCTTACTATAACAGACAGTAGGGAGGTGAGTCCAACTCTTACTATAGCAGACAGTAGGGAGGTGAGTCCAACTCTTACTATAGCAGACAGTAGGGAGGTGAGTCCAACTCTTACTATAGCAGACAGTAGGGAGGTGAGTCCAACTCTTTCTGTAGCAGACAGTAGGGAGGTGAGTCCAACTCTTACTATAGCAGACAGTAGGGAGGTGAGTCCAACTCTTACTATAGCAGACAGTAGGGAGGTGAGTCCAACTCTTACTATAGCAGACAGTAGGGAGGTGAGTCCAACTCTTACTATAGCAGACAGTAGGGAGGTGAGTCCAACTCTTTCTGTAGCAGACAGTAGGGAGGTGAGTCCAACTCTTACTATAGCAGACAGTAGGGAGGTGAGTCCAACTCTTACTATAGCAGACAGTAGGGAGGTGAGTCCAACTGTTTCTGTAGCAGACAGTAGGGAGGTGAGTCCAACTCTTACTATAGCAGACAGTAGGGAGATGAGTCCAACTGTTTCTGTAGCGACAGTAGGGAGGTGAGTCCAACTCTTACTATAGCAGACAGTAGGGAGGTGAGTCCAACTCTTTCTGTAGCGACAGTAGGGAGGTGAGTCCAACTCTTTCTGTAGCAGACAGTAGGGAGGTGAGTCCAACTCTTTCTGTAGCAGACAGTAGGGAGATGAGTCCAACTGTTTCTGTAGCAGACAGTAGGGAGGTGAGTCCAACTGTTTCTGTAGCAGACAGTAGGGAGGTGAGTCCAACTCTTTCTGTAGCAGACAGTAGGGAGATGAGTCCAACTGTTTCTGTAGCAGACAGTAGGGAGGTGAGTCCAACTGTTTCTGTAGCAGACAGTAGGGAGGTGAGTCCAACTCTTACTATAGCAGACAGTAGGGAGGTGAGTCCAACTGTTTCTGTAGCAGACAGTAGGGAGGTGAGTCCAACTCTTACTATAGCAGACAGTAGGGAGGTGAGTCCAACTGTTTCTGTAGCGACAGTAGGGAGGTGAGTCCAACTGTTTCTGTAGCGACAGTAGGGAGGTGAGTCCAACTGTTTCTGTAGCGACAGTAGGGAGGTGAGTCCAACTCTTTCTGTAGCGACAGTAGGGAGGTGAGTCCAACTCTTTCTGTAGCGACAGTAGGGAGGTGAGTCCAACTCTTTCTGTAGCGACAGTAGGGAGGTGAGTCCAACTCTTTCTGTAGCAGACAGTAGGGAGGTGAGTCCAACTCTTTCTGTAGCGACAGTAGGGAGGTGAGTCCAACTCTTTCTGTAGCGACAGTAGGGAGGTGAGTCCAACTCTTACTATAGCAGACAGTAGGGAGGTGAGTCCAACTCTTACTATAGCAGACAGTAGGGAGGTGAGTCCAACTCTTTCTGTAGCAGACAGTAGGGAGGTGAGTCCAACTCTTACTATAACAGACAGTAGGGAGGTGAGTCCAACTCTTACTATAACAGACAGTAGGGAGGTGAGTCCAACTCTTACTATAACAGACAGTAGGGAGGTGAGTCCAACTCTTACTATAGCAGACAGTAGGGAGGTGAGTCCAACTCTTACTATAGCAGACAGTAGGGAGGTGAGTCCAACTCTTACTATAGCAGACAGTAGGGAGGTGAGTCCAACTCTTTCTGTAGCAGACAGTAGGGAGGTGAGTCCAACTCTTACTATAGCAGACAGTAGGGAGGTGAGTCCAACTCTTACTATAGCAGACAGTAGGGAGGTGAGTCCAACTCTTACTATAGCAGACAGTAGGGAGGTGAGTCCAACTCTTACTATAGCAGACAGTAGGGAGGTGAGTCCAACTCTTTCTGTAGCAGACAGTAGGGAGGTGAGTCCAACTCTTACTATAGCAGACAGTAGGGAGGTGAGTCCAACTCTTACTATAGCAGACAGTAGGGAGGTGAGTCCAACTGTTTCTGTAGCAGACAGTAGGGAGGTGAGTCCAACTCTTACTATAGCAGACAGTAGGGAGATGAGTCCAACTGTTTCTGTAGCGACAGTAGGGAGGTGAGTCCAACTCTTACTATAGCAGACAGTAGGGAGGTGAGTCCAACTCTTTCTGTAGCGACAGTAGGGAGGTGAGTCCAACTCTTTCTGTAGCAGACAGTAGGGAGGTGAGTCCAACTCTTTCTGTAGCGACAGTAGGGAGGTGAGTCCAACTCTTTCTGTAGCAGACAGTAGGGAGGTGAGTCCAACTCTTTCTGTAGCAGACAGTAGGGAGATGAGTCCAACTGTTTCTGTAGCAGACAGTAGGGAGGTGAGTCCAACTGTTTCTGTAGCAGACAGTAGGGAGGTGAGTCCAACTCTTTCTGTAGCAGACAGTAGGGAGATGAGTCCAACTGTTTCTGTAGCAGACAGTAGGGAGGTGAGTCCAACTGTTTCTGTAGCAGACAGTAGGGAGGTGAGTCCAACTCTTACTATAGCAGACAGTAGGGAGGTGAGTCCAACTGTTTCTGTAGCAGACAGTAGGGAGGTGAGTCCAACTCTTACTATAGCAGACAGTAGGGAGGTGAGTCCAACTGTTTCTGTAGCGACAGTAGGGAGGTGAGTCCAACTCTTTCTGTAGCGACAGTAGGGAGGTGAGTCCAACTGTTTCTGTAGCGACAGTAGGGAGGTGAGTCCAACTCTTTCTGTAGCGACAGTAGGGAGGTGAGTCCAACTCTTTCTGTAGCGACAGTAGGGAGGTGAGTCCAACTCTTTCTGTAGCGACAGTAGGGAGGTGAGTCCAACTCTTTCTGTAGCAGACAGTAGGGAGGTGAGTCCAACTCTTTCTGTAGCAGACAGTAGGGAGGTGAGTCCAACTCTTTCTGTAGCAGACAGTAGGGAGGTGAGTCCAACTCTTTCTGTAGCGACAGTAGGGAGGTGAGTCCAACTCTTACTATAGCAGACAGTAGGGAGGTGAGTCCAACTCTTACTATAGCAGACAGTAGGGAGGTGAGTCCAACTCTTTCTGTAGCAGACAGTAGGGAGGTGAGTCCAACTCTTTCTGTAGCAGACAGTAGGGAGGTGAGTCCAACTCTTTCTGTAGCAGACAGTAGGGAGGTGAGTCCAACTCTTTCTGTAGCGACAGTAGGGAGGTAAGTCCAACTCTTTCTGTAGCAGACAGTAGGGAGGTGAGTCCAACTCTTTCTGTAGCAGACAGTAGGGAGGTGAGTCCAACTCTTTCTGTAGCAGACAGTATGGAGGTGAGTCCAACTCTTTCTGTAGCGACAGTAGGGAGGTGAGTCCAACTCTTACTATAGCGACAGTAGGGAGGTGAGTCCAACTCTTACTGTAGCAGACAGTAGGGAGGTGAGTCCAACTCTTACTATAGCGACAGTAGGGAGGTGAGTCCAACTCTTACTATAGCAGACAGTAGGGAGGTGAGTCCAACTCTTTCTGTAGCGACAGTAGGGAGGTGAGTCCAACTCTTTCTGTAGCGACAGTAGGGAGGTGAGTCCAACTCTTACTATAGCAGACAGTAGGGAGATGAGTCCAACTCTTACTATAGCAGACAGTAGGGAGGTGAGTCCAACTCTTTCTGTAGCGACAGTAGGGAGGTGAGTCCAACTCTTTCTGTAGCGACAGTAGGGAGGTGAGTCCAACTCTTTCTGTAGCGAGAGTAGGGAGGTGAGTCCAACTCTTACTATAGCAGACAGTAGGGAGATGAGTCCAACTCTTTCTGTAGCGACAGTAGGGAGGTGAGTCCAACTCTTACTATAGCAGACAGTAGGGAGATGAGTCCAACTCTTACTATAGCAGACAGTAGGGAGATGAGTCCAACTCTTACTATAGCAGACAGTAGGGAGGTGAGTCCAACTCTTTCTGTAGCGACAGTAGGGAGGTGAGTCCAACTCTTACTATAGCAGACAGTAGGGAGATGAGTCCAACTCTTACTATAGCAGACAGTAGGGAGATGAGTCCAACTCTTACTATAGCAGACAGTAGGGAGGTGAGTCCAACTCTTTCTGTAGCGACAGTAGGGAGGTGAGTCCAACTCTTTCTGTAGCGACAGTAGGGAGGTGAGTCCAACTCTTTCTGTAGCGACAGTAGGGAGGTGAGTCCAACTCTTACTATAGCAGACAGTAGGGTTGTGAGTCCAACTCTTACTATAGCAGACAGTAGGGAGGTGAGTCCAACTCTTTCTGTAGCAGACAGTAGGGAGGTGAGTCCAACTCTTACTATAACAGACAGTAGGGAGGTGAGTCCAACTCTTACTATAACAGACAGTAGGGAGGTGAGTCCAACTCTTACTATAACAGACAGTAGGGAGGTGAGTCCAACTCTTACTATAGCAGACAGTAGGGAGGTGAGTCCAACTCTTACTATAGCAGACAGTAGGGAGGTGAGTCCAACTCTTACTATAGCAGACAGTAGGGAGGTGAGTCCAACTCTTTCTGTAGCAGACAGTAGGGAGGTGAGTCCAACTCTTACTATAGCAGACAGTAGGGAGGTGAGTCCAACTCTTACTATAGCAGACAGTAGGGAGGTGAGTCCAACTCTTACTATAGCAGACAGTAGGGAGGTGAGTCCAACTCTTACTATAGCAGACAGTAGGGAGGTGAGTCCAACTCTTTCTGTAGCAGACAGTAGGGAGGTGAGTCCAACTCTTACTATAACAGACAGTAGGGAGGTGAGTCCAACTCTTACTATAGCAGACAGTAGGGAGGTGAGTCCAACTCTTTCTGTAGCAGACAGTAGGGAGGTGAGTCCAACTCTTACTATAGCAGACAGTAGGGAGATGAGTCCAACTCTTTCTGTAGCGACAGTAGGGAGGTGAGTCAAACTCTTACTATAGCAGACAGTAGGGAGGTGAGTCCAACTCTTTCTGTAGCGACAGTAGGGAGGTGAGTCCAACTCTTTCTGTAGCAGACAGTAGGGAGGTGAGTCCAACTCTTTCTGTAGCGACAGTAGGGAGGTGAGTCCAACTCTTTCTGTAGCAGACAGTAGGGAGGTGAGTCCAACTCTTTCTGTAGCAGACAGTAGGGAGATGAGTCCAACTGTTTCTGTAGCAGACAGTAGGGAGGTGAGTCCAACTGTTTCTGTAGCAGACAGTAGGGAGGTGAGTCCAACTCTTTCTGTAGCAGACAGTAGGGAGATGAGTCCAACTGTTTCTGTAGCAGACAGTAGGGAGGTGAGTCCAACTGTTTCTGTAGCAGACAGTAGGGAGGTGAGTCCAACTCTTACTATAGCAGACAGTAGGGAGGTGAGTCCAACTGTTTCTGTAGCAGACAGTAGGGAGGTGAGTCCAACTCTTACTATAGCAAACAGTAGGGAGGTGAGTCCAACTCTTTCTGTAGCGACAGTAGGGAGGTGAGTCCAACTGTTTCTGTAGCGACAGTAGGGAGGTGAGTCCAACTCTTTCTGTAGCGACAGTAGGGAGGTGAGTCCAACTCTTTCTGTAGCGACAGTAGGGAGGTGAGTCCAACTCTTTCTGTAGCGACAGTAGGGAGGTGAGTCCAACTCTTTCTGTAGCGACAGTAGGGAGGTGAGTCCAACTCTTTCTGTAGCGACAGTAGGGAGGTGAGTCCAACTCTTTCTGTAGCAGACAGTAGGGAGGTGAGTCCAACTCTTTCTGTAGCAGACAGTAGGGAGGTGAGTCCAACTCTTTCTGTAGCAGACAGTAGGGAGGTGAGTCCAACTCTTTCTGTAGCGACAGTAGGGAGGTGAGTCCAACTCTTACTATAGCAGACAGTAGGGAGGTGAGTCCAACTCTTACTATAGCAGACAGTAGGGAGGTGAGTCCAACTCTTTCTGTAGCAGACAGTAGGGAGGTGAGTCCAACTCTTTCTGTAGCAGACAGTAGGGAGGTGAGTCCAACTCTTTCTGTAGCAGACAGTAGGGAGGTGAGTCCAACTCTTTCTGTAGCGACAGTAGGGAGGTAAGTCCAACTCTTTCTGTAGCAGACAGTAGGGAGGTGAGTCCAACTCTTTCTGTAGCAGACAGTAGGGAGGTGAGTCCAACTCTTTCTGTAGCAGACAGTAGGGAGGTGAGTCCAACTCTTTCTGTAGCAGACAGTATGGAGGTGAGTCCAACTCTTACTATAGCAGACAGTAGGGAGGTGAGTCCAACTCTTTCTGTAGCGACAGTAGGGAGGTGAGTCCAACTCTTACTATAGCAGACAGTAGGGAGGTGAGTCCAACTCTTTCTGTAGCAGACAGTAGGGAGGTGAGTCCAACTCTTTCTGTAGCAGACAGTAGGGAGGTGAGTCCAACTCTTTCTGTAGCAGACAGTAGGGAGGTGAGTCCAACTCTTTCTGTAGCAGACAGTAGGGAGGTGAGTCCAACTCTTTCTGTAGCAGACAGTAGGGAGGTGAGTCCAACTCTTTCTGTAGCAGACAGTAGGGAGGTGAGTCCAACTCTTACTGTAGCAGACAGTAGGGAGGTGAGTCCAACTCTTTCTGTAGCGACAGTAGGGAGGTGAGTCCAACTCTTACTATAGCAGACAGTAGGGAGGTGAGTCCAACTCTTTCTGTAGCAGACAGTAGGGAGGTGAGTCCAACTGTTTCTGTAGCGACAGTAGGGAGGTGAGTCCAACTCTTTCTGTAGCGACAGTAGGGAGGTGAGTCCAACTCTTTCTGTAGCGACAGTAGGGAGGTGAGTCCAACTCTTTCTGTAGCGACAGTAGGGAGGTGAGTCCAACTCTTTCTGTAGCGACAGTAGGGAGGTGAGTCCAACTCTTTCTGTAGCAGACAGTAGGGAGGTGAGTCCAACTCTTTCTGTAGCAGACAGTAGGGAGGTGAGTCCAACTCTTTCTGTAGCAGACAGTAGGGAGGTGAGTCCAACTCTTTCTGTAGCGACAGTAGGGAGGTGAGTCCAACTCTTACTGTAGCAGACAGTAGGGAGGTGAGTCCAACTCTTACTATAGCAGACAGTAGGGAGGTGAGTCCAACTCTTTCTGTAGCAGACAGTAGGGAGGTGAGTCCAACTCTTTCTGTAGCAGACAGTAGGGAGGTGAGTCCAACTCTTTCTGTAGCGACAGTAGGGAGGTAAGTCCAACTCTTTCTGTAGCAGACAGTAGGAGGTAGTCCAACTCTTTCTGTAGCAGACAGTAGGAGGTGAGTCCAACTCTTTCTGTAGCGAGATTAGGGAGGTGAGTCCAACTCTTACTATAGCAGACAGTAGGGAGATGAGTCCAACTCTTTCTGTAGCGACAGTAGGGAGGTGAGTCCAACTCTTACTATAGCAGACAGTAGGGAGATGAGTCCAACTCTTACTATAGCAGACAGTAGGGAGGTGAGTCCAACTCTTTCTGTAGCAGACAGTAGGGAGGTGAGTCCAACTCTTTCTGTAGCAGACAGTAGGGAGGTGAGTCCAACTCTTTCTGTAGCAGACAGTAGGGAGGTGAGTCCAACTCTTTCTGTAGCAGACAGTATGGAGGTAAGTCCAACTCTTTCTGTAGCAGACAGTATGGAGGTGAGTCCAACTCTTACTATAGCAGACAGTAGGGAGGTGAGTCCAACTCTTACTATAGCAGACAGTAGGGAGGTGAGTCCAACTCTTTCTGTAGCAGACAGTAGGGAGGTGAGTCCAACTCTTTCTGTAGCGACAGTAGGGAGGTGAGTCCAACTGTTTCTGTAGCGACAGTAGGGAGGTGAGTCCAACTCTTTCTGTAGCGACAGTAGGGAGGTGAGTCCAACTCTTTCTGTAGCAGACAGTAGGGAGGTGAGTCCAACTCTTTCTGTAGCGACAGTAGGGAGGTGAGTCCAACTCTTTCTGTAGCAGACAGTATGGAGGTGAGTCCAACTCTTTCTGTAGCGACAGTAGGGAGGTGAGTCCAACTCTTTCTGTAGCAGACAGTAGGGAGGTGAGTCCAACTCTTACTATAGCAGACAGTAGGGAGGTGAGTCCAACTCTTTCTGTAGCGACAGTAGGGAGGTGAGTCCAACTCTTACTATAGCAGACAGTAGGGAGGTGAGTCCAACTCTTTCTGTAGCAGACAGTAGGGAGGTGAGTCCAACTCTTTCTGTAGCAGACAGTAGGGAGGTGAGTCCAACTCTTTCTGTAGCGACAGTAGGGAGGTGAGTCCAACTCTTTCTGTAGCGACAGTAGGGAGGTGAGTCCAACTGTTTCTGTAGCGACAGTAGGGAGGTGAGTCCAACTCTTTCTGTAGCGACAGTAGGAGGTGAGTCCACTCTTTCTGTAGCTACAGAGGGAGGTGAGTCCAACTCTTTCTGTAGCATACAGTAGGAGGTGAGTCCAACTCTTTCTGTAGCAGACAGTAGGGAGGTGAGTCCAACTCTTTCTGTAGCAGACAGTATGGAGGTGGAGTCCAACTCTTACTATACAGACAGTAGGAGATGAGTCCAACTCTTTACTATAGCAGACAGTAGGGAGTGAGTCCAACTCTTCGTAGCAGACAGTAGGGAGGTGAGTCCAACTCTTACTATAGCAGACAGTAGGGAGATGAGTCCAACTCTTACTGTAGCAGACAGTAGGGAGGTGAGTCCAACTCTTTCTGTAGCAGACAGTAGGAGGTGAGTCCAACTCTTTCTGTAGCGACAGTAGGGAGGTGAGTCCAACTCTTTCTGTAGCGACAGTAGGGAGGTGAGTCCAACTCTTCTATAGCAGACAGTAGGGAGGTGAGGCCAACTCTTCTGTAGCAGACAGTAGGGAGGTGAGTCCAACTCTTTCTGTAGCGACAGTAGGGAGGTGAGTCCAACTCTTTCTGTAGCGACAGTAGGGAGATAGTCCAACTCTTTCTGTAGCAGACAGTAGGGAGGTGAGTCCAACTCTTTCTGTAGCGACAGTAGGGAGGTGAGTCCAAATCTTTCTGTAGCGACAGTAGGGAGGTGAGTCCAACTCTTACTGTAGCAGACAGTAGGGAGGTGAGTCCAACTCTTTCTGTACGACAGTAGGGAGGTGAGTCCAACTCTTACTATAGCAGACAGTAGGTGAGTCCAACTCTTTCTGTAGCGACAGTAGGGAGGTGAGTCCAACTCGTTCTGTAGCCACAGTAGGCAGGTAAGTCCAACTCTTTCTGTAGCAGACAGTAGGGAGGTGAGTCCACTCTTTCTGTAGCGACAGTAGGGAGGTAAGTCCAACTCTTTCTGTAGCAGACAGTAGGGAGGTGAGTCCAACTCTTACTATAGCAGACAGTAGGGAGGTGAGTCCAACTCTTTCTGTAGCAGACAGTAGGGAGGTGAGTCCAACTCTTACTATAGCAGACAGTAGGGAGGTGAGTCCAACTCTTACTATAGCAGACAGTAGGGAGGTAAGTCCAACTCTTTCTGTAGCAGACAGTAGGGAGGTGAGTCCAACTCTTTCTGTAGCAGACAGTAGGGAGGTGAGTCCAACTCTTACTATAGCAGACAGTAGGGAGGTGAGTCCAACTTTTTCTGTAGCAGACAGTAGGGAGATAAGTCCAACTCTTTCTGTAGCGACAGTAGGGAGGTGAGTCCAACTCTTACTATAGCAGACAGTAGGGAGGTGAGTCCAACTTTTTCTGTAGCAGACAGTAGGGAGATAAGTCCAACTCTTTCTGTAGCGACAGTAGGGAGGTGAGTCCAACTCTTACTATAGCAGACAGTAGGGAGGTGAGTCCAACTCTTTCTGTAGCAGACAGTAGGGAGGTGAGTCCAACTCTTACTATAGCAGACAGTAGGGAGGTGAGTCCAACTCTTACTATAGCAGATAGTAGGGAGGTGAGTCCAACTCTTTCTGTAGCGACAGTAGGGAGGTGAGTCCAACTCTTTCTGTAGCGACAGTAGGGAGATGAGTCCAACTCTTTCTGTAGCGACAGTAGGGAGGTGAGTCCAACTCTTTCTGTAGCGACAGTAGGGAGATAAGTCCAACTCTTTCTGTAGCAGACAGTAGGGAGGTGAGTCCAACTCTTTCTGTAGCGACAGTAGGGAGGTGAGTCCAACTCTTTCTGTAGCGACAGTAGGGAGGTGAGTCCAACTCTTACTATAGCAGACAGTAGGGTGAGTCCAACTCCTTCTGTAGCGACAGTAGGGAGGTAAGTCCAACTCTTTCTGTAGCAGACAGTAGGGAGGTGAGTCCAACTCTTACTATAGCAGACAGTAGGGAGGTGAGTCCAACTCTTTCTGTAGCAGACAGTAGGGAGGTGAGTCCAACTCTTTCTGTAGCAGACAGTAGGGAGGTGAGTCCAACTCTTTCTGTAGCAGACAGTAGGGAGGTGAGTCCAACTCTTACTATAGCAGACAGTAGGGAGGTGAGTCCAACTCTTTCTGTAGCGACAGTAGGGAGATAAGTCCAACTCTTTCTGTAGCAGACAGTAGGGAGGTGAGTCCAACTCTTTCTGTAGCGACAGTAGGGAGGTGAGTCCAACTCTTACTATAGCAGACAGTAGGGAGGTGAGTCCAACTCTTACTATAGCAGACAGTAGGGAGGTGAGTCCAACTCTTACTATAGCAGACAGTAGGGAGGTGAGTCCAACTCTTACTATAGCAGGCAGTAGGGAGGTGAGTCCAACTCTTACTGTAGCAGACAGTAGGGAGGTGAGTCCAACTCTTACTATAGCAGACAGTAGGGAGGTGAGTCCAACTCTTTCTGTAGCAGCAGTAGGGAGGTGAGTCCAACTCTTTCTGTAGCGACAGTAGGGAGGTGAGTCCAACTCTTTCTGTAGCGACAGTAGGGAGGTGAGTCCAACTCTTACTATAGCAGACAGTAGGGAGGTGAGTCCAACTCTTACTATAGCAGACAGTAGGGAGGTGAGTCCAACTCTTACTATAGCAGGCAGTAGGGAGGTGAGTCCAACTCTTACTGTAGCAGACAGTAGGGAGGTGAGTCCAACTCTTACTATAGCAGACAGTAGGGAGGTGAGTCCAACTCTTTCTGTAGCAGCAGTAGGGAGGTGAGTCCAACTCTTTCTGTAGCGACAGTAGGGAGGTGAGTCCAAATCTTTCTGTAGCAGACAGTAGGGAGGTGAGTCCAACTCTTTCTGTAGCAGACATTAGGGAGGTGAGTCCAACTCTTTCTGTAGCGACAGTAGGGAGGTGAGTCCAACTCTTTCTGTAGCGACAGTAGGGAGGTGAGTCCAACTCTTTCTGTAGCGACAGTAGGGAGGTGAGTCCAACTCTTACTATAGCAGACAGTAGGGAGGTGAGTCCAACTCTTTCTGTAGCAGACAGTAGGGAGGTGAGTCCAACTCTTTCTGTAGCGACAGTAGGGAGGTGAGTCCAACTCTTTCTGTAGCAGCAGTAGGGAGGTGAGTCCAACTCTTTCTGTAGCGACAGTAGGGAGGTGAGTCCAACTCTTTCTGTAGCGACAGTAGGGAGGTGAGTCCAACTCTTTCTGTAGCAGACAGTAGGGAGGTGAGTCCAACTCTTTCTGTAGCAGACAGTAGGGAGGTGAGTCCAACTCTTTCTGTAGCGACAGTAGGGAGGTGAGTCCAACTCTTACTATAGCAGACAGTAGGGAGGTGAGTCCAACTCTTTCTGTAGCAGACAGTAGGGAGGTGAGTCCAACTCTTTCTGTAGCGACAGTAGGGAGGTGAGTCCAACTCTTTCTGTAGCGACAGTAGGGAGGTGAGTCCAACTCTTACTATAGCAGACAGTAGGGAGGTGAGTCCAACTCTTTCTGTAGCAGACAGTAGGGAGGTGAGTCCAACTCTTTCTGTAGCGACAGTAGGGAGGTGAGTCCAACTCTTTCTGTAGCGACAGTAGGGAGATAAGTCCAACTCTTTCTGTAGCAGACAGTAGGGAGGTGAGTCCAACTCTTTCTGTAGCGACAGTAGGGAGGTGAGTCCAACTCTTTCTGTAGCGACAGTAGGGAGGTGAGTCCAACTCTTACTATAGCAGACAGTAGGGAGGTGAGTCCAACTCTTTCTGTAGCGACAGTAGGGAGGTGAGTCCAACTCTTACTATAGCAGACAGTAGGGTGAGTCCAACTCTTTCTGTAGCGACAGTAGGGAGGTGAGTCCAACTCGTTCTGTAGCGACAGTAGGGAGGTAAGTCCAACTCTTTCTGTAGCAGACAGTAGGGAGGTGAGTCCAACTCTTTCTGTAGCGACAGTAGGGAGGTAAGTCCAACTCTTTCTGTAGCAGACAGTAGGGAGGTGAGTCCAACTCTTACTATAGCAGACAGTAGGGAGGTGAGTCCAACTCTTTCTGTAGCAGACAGTAGGGAGGTGAGTCCAACTCTTACTATAGCAGACAGTAGGGAGGTGAGTCCAACTCTTACTATAGCAGACAGTAGGGAGGTAAGTCCAACTCTTTCTGTAGCAGACAGTAGGGAGGTGAGTCCAACTCTTTCTGTAGCAGACAGTAGGGAGGTGAGTCCAACTCTTACTATAGCAGACAGTAGGGAGGTGAGTCCAACTCTTTCTGTAGCAGACAGTAGGGAGATAAGTCCAACTCTTTCTGTAGCGACAGTAGGGAGGTGAGTCCAACTCTTACTATAGCAGACAGTAGGGAGGTGAGTCCAACTTTTTCTGTAGCAGACAGTAGGGAGATAAGTCCAACTCTTTCTGTAGCGACAGTAGGGAGGTGAGTCCAACTCTTACTATAGCAGACAGTAGGGAGGTGAGTCCAACTCTTTCTGTAGCAGACAGTAGGGAGGTGAGTCCAACTCTTACTATAGCAGACAGTAGGGAGGTGAGTCCAACTCTTACTATAGCAGATAGTAGGGAGGTGAGTCCAACTCTTTCTGTAGCGACAGTAGGGAGGTGAGTCCAACTCTTTCTGTAGCGACAGTAGGGAGATGAGTCCAACTCTTTCTGTAGCGACAGTAGGGAGGTGAGTCCAACTCTTTCTGTAGCGACAGTAGGGAGATAAGTCCAACTCTTTCTGTAGCAGACAGTAGGGAGGTGAGTCCAACTCTTTCTGTAGCGACAGTAGGGAGGTGAGTCCAACTCTTTCTGTAGCGACAGTAGGGAGGTGAGTCCAACTCTTACTATAGCAGACAGTAGGGTGAGTCCAACTCTTTCTGTAGCGACAGTAGGGAGGTGAGTCCAACTCTTTCTGTAGCAGACAGTAGGGAGGTGAGTCCAACTCTTACTATAGCAGACAGTAGGGAGGTGAGTCCAACTCTTTCTGTAGCAGACAGTAGGGAGGTGAGTCCAACTCTTTCTGTAGCAGACAGTAGGGAGGTGAGTCCAACTCTTTCTGTAGCAGACAGTAGGGAGGTGAGTCCAACTCTTACTATAGCAGACAGTAGGGAGGTGAGTCCAACTCTTTCTGTAGCGACAGTAGGGAGATAAGTCCAACTCTTTCTGTAGCAGACAGTAGGGAGGTGAGTCCAACTCTTTCTGTAGCGACAGTAGGGAGGTGAGTCCAACTCTTACTATAGCAGACAGTAGGGAGGTGAGTCCAACTCTTACTATAGCAGACAGTAGGGAGGTGAGTCCAACTCTTACTATAGCAGACAGTAGGGAGGTGAGTCCAACTCTTACTATAGCAGGCAGTAGGGAGGTGAGTCCAACTCTTACTGTAGCAGACAGTAGGGAGGTGAGTCCAACTCTTACTATAGCAGACAGTAGGGAGGTGGGTCCAACTCTTTCTGTAGCGACAGTAGGGAGGTGAGTCCAACTCTTACTATAGCAGACAGTAGGGAGGTGAGTCCAACTCTTACTATAGCAGGCAGTAGGGAGGTGAGTCCAACTCTTACTGTAGCAGACAGTAGGGAGGTGAGTCCAACTCTTACTATAGCAGACAGTAGGGAGGTGGGTCCAACTCTTTCTGTAGCGACAGTAGGGAGGTGAGTCCAACTCTTTCTGTAGCGACAGTAGGGAGGTGAGTCCAACTCCTTCTGTAGCAGACAGTAGGGAGGTGAGTCCAACTCTTACTATAGCAGACAGTAGGGAGGTGAGTCCAACTCTTACTATAGCAGACAGTAGGGAGGTGAGTCCAACTCTTTCTGTAGCGACAGTAGGGAGGTGAGTCCAACTCTTACTATAGCAGACAGTAGGGAGGTGAGTCCAACTCTTTCTGTAGCAGACAGTAGGGAGGTGAGTCCAACTCTTACTATAGCAGACAGTAGGGAGGTGAGTCCAACTCTTTCTGTAGCGACAGTAGGGAGGTGAGTCCAACTCTTACTATAGCAGACAGTAGGGAGGTGAGTCCAACTCTTACTATAGCAGACAGTAGGGAGGTGATTCCAACTCTTTCTGTAGCGACAGTAGGGAGGTGAGTCCAACTCTTACTATAGCAGACAGTAGGGAGGTGAGTCCAACTCTTTCTGTAGCAGACAGTAGGGAGGTGAGTCCAACTCTTTCTGTAGCGACAGTAGGGAGATAAGTCCAACTCTTTCTGTAGCGACAGTAGGGAGGTGAGTCCAACTCTTTCTGTAGCGACAGTAGGGAGGTGAGTCCAACTCTTACTGTAGCAGACAGTAGGGAGGTGAGTCCAACTCTTTCTGTAGCGACAGTAGGGAGGTGAGTCCAACTCTTTCTGTAGCAGACAGTAGGGAGGTGAGTCCAACTCTTTCTGTCGCGACAGTAGGGAGGTGAGTCCAACTCTTTCTGTCGCGACAGTAGGGAGGTGAGTCCAACTCTTTCTGTAGCGACAGTAGGGAGATGAGTCCAACTCTTTCTGTAGCAGACAGTAGGGAGGTGAGTCCAACTCTTTCTGTAGCGACAGTAGGGAGGTGAGTCCAACTCTTTCTGTAGCAGAGAGTAGGGAGGTGAGTCCAACTCTTTCTGTAGCGACAGTAGGGAGATAAGTCCAACTCTTTCTGTAGCGACAGTAGGGAGGTGAGTCCAACTCTTTCTGTAGCGACAGTAGGGAGGTGAGTCCAACTCTTTCTGTAGCGACAGTAGGGAGGTGAGTCCAACTCTTACTATAGCAGACAGTAGGGAGGTGAGTCCAACTCTTACTATAGCAGACAGTAGGGAGGTGAGTCCAACTCTTTCTGTAGCGACAGTAGGGAGGTGAGTCCAACTCTTTCTGTCGCGACAGTAGGGAGGTGAGTCCAACTCTTTCTGTAGCGACAGTAGGGAGATGAGTCCAACTCTTTCTGTAGCAGACAGTAGGGAGGTGAGTCCAACTCTTTCTGTAGCGACAGTAGGGAGGTGAGTCCAACTCTTTCTGTAGCGACAGTAGGGAGGTGAGTCCAACTCTTTCTGTAGCGACAGTAGGGAGGTGAGTCCAACTCTTTCTGTAGCGACAGTAGGGAGGTGAGTCCAACTCTTTCTGTAGCGACAGTAGGGAGGTGAGTCCAACTCTTACTATAGCAGGCAGTAGGGAGGTGAGTCCAACTCTTACTGTAGCAGACAGTAGGGAGGTGAGTCCAACTCTTACTGTAGCAGACAGTAGGGAGGTGAGTCCAACTCTTTCTGTAGCGACAGTAGGGAGGTGAGTCCAACTCTTTCTGTAGCGACAGTAGGGAGGTGAGTCCAACTCTTTCTGTAGCGACAGTAGGGAGGTGAGTCCAACTCTTTCTGTAGCGACAGTAGGGAGGTGAGTCCAACTCTTACTATAGCAGACAGTAGGGAGGTGAGTCCAACTCTTACTGTAGCAGACAGTAGGGAGGTGAGTCCAACTCTTTCTGTAGCGACAGTAGGGAGGTGAGTCCAACTCTTACTGTAGCAGACAGTAGGGAGGTGAGTCCAACTCTTTCTGTAGCGACAGTAGGGAGGTGAGTCCAACTCTTTCTGTAGCGACAGTAGGGAGGTGAGTCCAACTCTTTCTGTAGCGACAGTAGGGAGGTGAGTCCAACTCTTTCTGTAGCGACAGTAGGGAGGTGAGTCCAACTGTTTCTGTAGCAGACAGTAGGGAGGTAAGGGCTTGGATTTGATTTGTTAACTTTATTTTCCACTGGGGAAATTCTTCTTGCAGGGCCATATGTTTACCTTACCTTGATACATGTTCTTCACTCCAAAAAACAACATTAGTCAAATGTTTTCTTTTGGATATCAAAATCTGGTCCAATATTGCATTGCCCATGTGTCTGGACTCCATCATGCTAACTGGTTCAATCTGGTTGACATTCCATGTGCATGGACTCTACCGTGCTAACTGGTTCAATCTGGTTGACATTCCACACCAGTTTAACAGAATTTTGGAGCACAGTGACATCAGCGTAGTAGCACAGTGACATCTTTGAATACTATTAATTCCCCACTGACTTTAACTGATGGACATCACAGGGACTCTGTCTGTTACCAGGGACTCTCAGAGACTCTGTCTGTTACCAGGGACTCTGTCTGTTACCAGGGACTGTCTGTTACCAGGGACTCTGTCTGTTACCAGGGACTCTCAGAGACTCTGTCTGTTACCAGGGACTCTGCCTTACCAGGGACTCTGTCTGTTACCAGGGACTCTGTCTGTTACCAGGGACTCTCAGAGACTCTGTCTGTTACCAGGGACTCTGCCTTACCAGGGACTCTGTCTGTTACCAGGGACTCTCAGAGACTCTGTCTGTTACCAGGGACTCTGCCTGTTACCAGGGACTCTGTTTGTGTCCCAAATGACACCCTATCCTCAATAGTGTGTCATACCTTTGAGGTGGCACACCCCATAGGGCTCTGGTCAAAGTTAGCGTACTATATAGGGAATAGCAGATTTTGTTTACAGGCAGGCAAATGTTGATGTGCTTTCATAAAGTTAGTCTTGGCCAACAGCCTGTTGACCTAAGTGACTTGGCACAGAGCCGGAATAAAAAGGAGTTAAAGGACACCTGAGATCTGGAAATGCACAGTTTCCTGCTGCACCACAAAGTGTTGTGTTTAACTTGTTTACTTGCTTTAGGTGGTACTGAATGCATCTAAAAAAACACTTTGTTCTTCATGGAAGCTGCAAGGTCCTCCTTCTGATACCCGTGGTTGATGCTATCCACCAATGTCTTCTGAGAGATCTTTGTCAATATAAAAATAAGACCTCCCATTTGGTTTCTCGATACCTGTGTGTTTGTGTCTTCTTTATGCAGGTCACCACAACAACATCCACTGTCTGGCTACAGCAGTCAACCAGCTGATTAATTGATTAAATTAATTTGTTGATTGATTGCAGGGCACCCCTGATTGTAAGTCGCTATGGACAAGAGCGTCTGCTAAATGACCAAAATATAAATGTTAAAAATGAACATTTGCAAAGCACATTACTGGGTATTATTCTAATGAGCTCCGCCCTCAAACTATTTGTATTTTGATCAAATTCTGTCTTGTTTGGGGGCGGAGCTCATTAGAATAATAACCACCAGTGTGCTTTGCAAATGTTAATTTTTAACATTCATATTTTGGTCATTTAGCAGACGCTCTTGTCCAGAGCGACTGACAGTCAGTGGAATCATCTAAGGTTGATTAAAAAAAAAAACATCACAGTCATAGAAAGTAAAAGGTATCTGTAACCGTTACTGGGAATGTTGTTGTAGTTGATGATACATTGGTCTTCAAAACCTCATCTTTTTGTAACAAGATACCTTTTGGTTGAATCTTGGCCCATTGCTACCTGCTCTTTGGGGTCCAGGCCATGTAGCTGTCTCTGTACCTGTACAAGCACTTTGTGACAACTACTGAAGGGATTTATAAATAACATTCATTGATTGATTTGATTGGTAATTGATTTGGTACTATGCATAGCTAACAGAAGATACTGTATCTAACTTTGTAACTTTTCAGAAATGGTCTGTGCTTTAACTTTGTAACCTTTCAGAAATTATCTATGCTTTATTTAACTTTTAAAGGGTATATGAAACAAAATTAAGACGTTTTTGGAGAGGATTTGACAAAATGTAGACTAATAATTCGTACTTCCATTTTCTATGAATAAAGATGGCTAACATGTATTAAATGACATGTTTACAGTAAAGGAGAACAACAACATGTAAATGAACGGTAATTTGAGTGTATTTCCAGCCCACTGGAACCTTACCATCCTATATCCACAATCCCCTGTGTTCACCCTGGGGTCTGTTGTTAGGCTGGGGAAAGGTGGATGATCACATTCTGGTGTGTGTGTTTGTACTGTGCTTCCCAATGGTCTAGATTAGAAGTTCTAGGTAGGACCTCTATGCACAGTACTCAGTGTAAGGACACAGTCTACTGGCTGGAGAGTTGGCGGGCCAAATGTAGCCTCAAACCAAGACACCCCACATCCCAGTGGACAGGAACACCCCACAGGTTTCATAACATCACTATTTATAACAATTTTACTTCCCCATACTACTAGCATGCTCCCTTTTGTCACAATGCATACACAGTGAACGGTTAAGAAACACATTTTAATGAAATTGTGTAGACATGACTAACCTTGATCAGATAGGGATTGGATCATATTGATACATGTTAGCGCAACGTGGCTTCTTTGTCTGTTTGTGTATGGGTGGGGTGGAAGGGGAGGGAGGGGAGGGTGATAATGACAAAATAAGAATAGTGTGGCTCCTGACAAATGAAACTACAAAGCAGATATTTGGGTTTAGCTATAAAGTCCATTTATTTTTAGATATAAGGCTGTATATTCCAAATCTAAAGCCCTGTTTATACCTGGTGCTAACATGCATCATTTGTCCTGATCTTTGCCACATTCTGATTAAGCCCACATTTTTGGACAGCTGTAGATAATTAAAAGACACATTGTGATCTGTATGTGATCAAATCTTTCTGACCGTCTACGGAGGTAGTCAGGCACACATTGTTTCTGGATATCGATCAAGTGTAAACAGAACTGGATGGTCAAAGCATTTTAATCATCATTAACCCGACCTTTATAATCATTGACAGGTGGCACCATTGACTTATGACATCGGTAAATAAATGAATCCATATTATTTTTAAAGAATATCTGTCCAAAATATTTGCATACAGAGAGGAACCAACTAATCTGGTCACAATGCGGACACAATGGACAGATAAGAGAAATTTTAATACAGTGTTTGGATCATATTGATCATATCACAGAACTCAAATGTTAGCGCAAGGTTTTTGATCAGTTGGTGAATGACCTTGCTTGAACCCTCTTATCACAGTGTATCCTCCCTGCCGGATCTTGTCCCTAGCTTCCTGTCGGAACTTGTCCCTAGCTTCCTGTCAGAAATTGTCCCCAGCTTCCTGTCGGGCCTTGTTCCTAGCACCATGTGAGGCCTTGTTCATAGCTCCATGTGAGGCCTTGTCCCTAGTGCCCTGTCAGGCTGTGTCTCTAGCTTCCTGTCAAACCTTGTCCCTAGCTTCCTGTCGGACCTTGTCCCTAGCTTCCTGTCAGACCTTGCCCCTATCTCTCTGTCGGGCCTTGTTCCTAGCTCCATGTGAGGCCTTGTCTCTAGTGCCCTGTCGAACCTTGTCCCTTGCTCCCTGTGAGGCCTTGTCCCTAGTGCCCTGTCAGTCCGTGTCCCAAAAGCTCCCTTTGAGGCCTTGTCCCTAGCTTCCTGTCGGGCCTTGTCCCTAGCTTCCTGTCGGACCTTGCCCCTATCTCTCTGTCGGGCCTTGTTCCTAGCACCATGTGAGGCCTTGTTCCTAGCTCCCTGTGAGGCCTTGTTCCTAGCTCCCTGTGAGGCCTAGTTCCTAGCTCCATGTGAGGCCTTGTTCCTAGCTCCCTGTGAGGCCTAGTTCCTAGCTCCATTGACAGTGAGGACAAACACAGCCTGCCTCTCTCCATCCACACTGAGTCCACAAGATGGCGCCGACAGAGAGGGCTGCCTCGCTTTTAGTCCTTAGGAAACTTTGCAGTATTTTGTTTTTAGATGTATTATTTCTTACATTGCTAGCCCAGAATATCTTACGTGTTATTGCATACAGCCTGGAAGAACAATTAGATATCAGAGCAGCGTCAACTTTCCAGCACTACGACCAGGAATACGACTTTCCTGAAGCGGATCCTTTGTCGAAACTACCCAGGGCATTTGAACTGATTCCAGAGGCTGACCCAAAACAACGCCGCCAAAGAAGAGGTAGAGGTCTTCTGGTCAAACTTCGGGGGGGGGGACGAACACCATCCACCGCTTCCGAGTATATTACTCGCTAATATCCAGTCTCTAGATAACAAGGTATACGAAATTAGGGCAAGGATTGCTTTCCAGAGCGACATCAGGGATTGTACCATACTCTGTTTCACAGAAACATGGCTCTCTCGGGATATGCTGTCGGAGTCGGTACAGCCACCTGGATTCTCTGTTCTCTAAACATCTCTCCGGGAAAAAGAAGGGCAGGGGTGTATGTTTCATGATTAACAACTCATGGTGTAATTGTAACATCATACAAGAAATCAAGTCCTTTTGTTCACCTGACCTAGAATTCCTCACAATCAAATGCTAACCGTGTAGTTATTCCCTCCGCAAGGCAATCAAAGTGAAATGTCAGTATAGAGACAAAGTGGAGTTGCAATTCAACGGCTCAGACACGAGACGTATGTGGCAGGGTCTACAGACAATCACGGAATACAAAAGAAAAACCAGCCACGTCACGAACACCGACGTCTTGCTTCCAGACAAACTAAACACCTTCTTTCCCTGCTTTGAGGATAATACAGTTCCACCAACGTAACCGTTAACAAGGACTTTGGGCTCTCCTTCTCCGTGGCCGACGTGAGTAAGACATTTAAACGTGTTAACCCTCGCAAGGCTGCCGGCCCAGACGGCATCCCTAGCCGCGTCCTCAGAGCATGCGCAGACCAGTTGGCTGGTGTGTTTTCGAACATGTTCAATCTCTCCCTATTCCAGTCTGCTGTCCCCACATGCTTCAAGATGGCCACCATTGTTCCTGTAACCAAGAAGGCAAAGGTAACTGAACTAAAAGACTACCGTAGCACTCACTTCCGTCATCATGAAGTTCTTTGAGAGGCTAGTCAAGGATCATATCACCTCCACCTTACCTGTCACCCTAGACCAGGGGTGTCAAACTCATTCCATGCAGGGCCTAGTGTCTGCAGGTTTTTGGTTTTTCCTTTCAATGAAGCCCTAGACAACAAGTTGTGGGGAGTTCCTTACTAATTAGTGACCATAATTCGTCAATCAATTACAAGGGAGGAGCGAAAACCTGCAGACACTCGGCCCTCCGTGGAATGAGTTTGACACCTGTGCCCTAGACCCACTTCAGTTTGCTTACCGCCCCAATAGGTCCACAGACGATGCAATTGCCATAACACTGCACACTTCTCTATCCCCACTGGACAAGAGGAATACCTATGTAAGTGAAAGATTAGTGGAATCTGTGTGGGTAGCTGGACAGGTAGGATGACTGACAGTGAAGGTGAACAGGTGGTCACGTGTCAGGTGACAGAGGAATGGATGAGACTGAGGCAGGAATTCCTTTAACCATAAAGTGGTATATTTACTGAGTAGTCTGTGCTGCATAACAAAGGAAACAAAATAACATGTATCCAATCAAATTCATAATCACAAATATCAAATCATAACAATCATTCATTATTAACATAATTAGGGAATTCAACAATCCAGTTCATTAAGAAGTCAATAGTAATCACCCGTGAGTCATTTAGGCTCTTAACTATTTATCATAAATCATGAAAGAATACAAACAGTGAATGGTTATTCAATCTATAATCCCCTTTAGTTTGATAACAAAGTCGATCAGTTAGCAAACAATGACGTTTCTCATTTCACCCTTTCAATTGTCTCCATGTGTACATGTAATTAATTTAATTACATATTAACCATATCGATTGCATAATTGGCCTATGAGGATCCGTATGGCCGCGATCATTTACAATTCACATTACACAATATGTTTGAAGCGTGCGCTCCAAGCCGCGCTCCGCGTTAATAAATATAAACAATAACTGATGGCCCACTCTCCCGATCGCAACAGATAGTTCAGATGAAAGGTAACAGAGTCGGTGGACTTACGTGGATTCATGGACGCACAGAACTTCTGGAGCAGACGGAGTTAAGGAAGAGAAAGCAGCGAGATCAGGCGATGCCGTTTTCCTCCTTTTATGTGGATGAGATCTGTCGGTCATTGCCACCTGACCTAATTAAAGCCGCCCCTGGCCCAGCTGAGTAAGTGGCCATGAATTAAAGGATTATTCCACCAACTCCATGGGCCTTTTCTACAGTAAGAATGCTGTTCATTGACTTAAGCTCAGCATTCAACACCATAGTACCCTCCAAGCTCATCGTTAAGCTTGAGGCCCTGGGTCTCAACCCACCCTGTGCAATTGGGTTCTGGACTTCCTGAGGGGGCCCCCAGGTGGTGAAGGTAGGTAACAACTCCACTTGCTGATCCTCAACACCCACAAGGGTGTGTGCATAGCCCCCTCCTGTACTCCCTGTTCACCCATGACTGTATGGCCATGCACGCCTCCAACTCAATCATCAAGTTTGCAGATGACACAACAGTAGTAGGTTTGATTACCAGGTGAGGGCACTCAGAATGTGGTGTCAGCAAAACAACCTCTCACTCAACGTCAACAAAACAAAGGAGATGATCGTGGACTTCGGGAAACAACAGGGGGAGCACCCCCTTATCCACATCGACGGGACAGCAGTGGAGAAGGTGGAAAGTTTTAAATTCCTCGGCGTACACATCACGGAAAAGCTGAAATGGTCCACCCACACAGACAGTGTGGTGAAGAAGGCGCTACAGCGCCTCTTCAACCTCAGGAGGCTGAAGAAATTTGTCTTGTCACCTAAAACTCTCATAAACTTTTACAGATGCACAATCGAGAGCATCCTGTTGGGCTGTATCACCGCCTGGTATGGCAACTGCACAGGCCACAACCGCAAGGCTCTCCAGAGGGTGGGGCGGTCTACACAACGCATCACAGGGGGCAAACTACCTGCCCTCTAGGACACCTACACCACCCGATGTCACAGGAAGGCCAAAAAGATCATCAAGGGCAACAACCACCCAAGCCACTGCCTGTTCACCCCGCTATCATCCAGAAGGCGAGGTCAGTACAGATGCATCAAAGCAGGGACCGAGAGACTGAAAAACAGCTTCTACCTCAAGGCCATCAGACTGTTAAACAGCCATCACTAACACAGAGCTGTATACTAGGTATTTGTTGTGGAATTGTTAGATTACATGTTAGATATTGCTGCACTGTCAGAACTAGAAGCACAAGACATCTGCTAATGCAATAACATCTGCTAACCATGTGTATGTGACCAATATAATTTGATTTCATTTGATGTGGGACCCTGTTCCTCGCACCATGTGAGGCCTTGTTCCTAGCTCCTTGTGAGGCCTTGTTCCTAGCTCCTTGTGAGGCCTTGTTCCTAGCTCCTTGTGAGGCCTTGTTCCTAGCACCATGTGAGGCCTTGTTGAGGAGACATCCTCCTCCTATTGTACTCCACAGTGGCTGCTCTGCTATGTCCCGAGGCACTGATGACGGTCACTGATGGAAAAATGGGCTTACATAAAGACTCACAGCTTGTAGTGTTGGTGACACAGTTGGTAGAGATGCTCACCTGCTGAGAGCTGGGGAGCTGGAGATCTCTAAGGCGCAGGACCTCTGACACACATACTCACACACGTCACATACACTCTGTCACACACCTTCCAGATATACATTTACGCGCACAATCTCACACACACTCCAACCT
Organism: Salvelinus namaycush; assembly: GCF_016432855.1. NCBI lineage: Eukaryota > Metazoa > Chordata > Actinopteri > Salmoniformes > Salmonidae > Salvelinus > Salvelinus namaycush. The sequence continues at coordinate 56,430,736 of NC_052326.1, read as the reverse complement.
CTGCAGCACCAACCAACAGCCAGGAACCACGCTATGCAGGCTAGAATATCGAACTCTGACATCCGCCTGGAGACATGGAAGACAAATTTCAAACAGTAAGAACCGAAGCTGTAATAGAACTATGCTATAGTTTCATAATGGTAGACAAAGTGGTAGGTAGTGGTTCCTAATGGATAATGTTAGATAAGAGAATGTTAAACTACAAATGTATGATCTGTTGGTGATTCATGTTTAAATATAAGACGAGACAATGTATTGTCTGTTTGCAGTTTGTACGTAAAGTTACTTTGAATCTTCAAACTGCTCCTGATAATGCTGAATCCTCACAATATTTTTAAACGGGGACCAAAGGTTCCCGTGTCTCTGGGATTTATAGAGATACTGTAAGAATTCAAGTCTCTGCAATAAAAGTAAATAGACAGTGAATTACATCTGCTCTGAGGTCAGTTCCTGGGCAGAGAGAGACCAGAGGTGGTGGTTGACATAGTTAATGGGGATAGAGAGAGGAGTGGAGAAGGAGAGAGAGATAGAGGGGGAGAGACAGGGGAGAGGGAAAGAGATACTCAGTGGGAGGAGAGGAGTGGCCAGGACCAGACTAGCACGTTTAATCTACACAAGATGAAGAGGTTTAATCTAGACTAGATGAAGAGGTTTAATCTAGACTAGATGAAGAGGTTTAATCTAGACTAGATGAAGAGGTTTAATCTAGACTAGATGAAGAGGTTTAATCTAGACTAGATGAAGAGGTTTAATCTAGACTAGATGAAGTGGACGTCCAGCAGTCATTATAAAATCAGATCAATCATTCTAAATGCAATCAAAAGACACAGAATCCTTGGCTAATGAACACTGGAAGACTCCTCCCACTCTGCTGTTTGATTGGTTCTCGGTTTTTAATTCTCCCACTGGGCACAGAGGTCAATTCAATTTCTAGTTTTGATTTACAATTGGTTGAAATTTCAACTAATAAGAAATCAACAAAAAAAGTAACTATGTGATTGGATTTAGGTTAAATGTTGGGTGTAAAAAATACAAAATTCTCTTACGTTGATTACTATTTTCAAATCCTGTCATTTTCCCACGTTGATTCAGCATCCTCATCACATATATTGTTGTTGTTGAAATGACGTGGAAACAAATATGATTCAACCAGTTTTTGGCCAGTGGGCTAATACTTCCACTAAGTCATTATATCCGGTTAAAGATTCATTATCCTTTTTTAGCATTTTTTCCCCTTGCGATGGTGAAGATTTTCCCCAACCACCCTGATGCCAAAGCGTAAACGTAATTTTTGGCAACATATCAAACATTTAACAACCAACTAATTAAAATTGCCTTTGAATGTAACAACAACAAAAAATGATGGAAATTGAAACCTCTGAATCGACTTAATCCATAAGAGTCTATTGATGCACACGTGCTTCAATCTCAGTAACATCATTTAAAAAATCCCTATCAAAATCCGTATATATCGGCCTTCCACATCTTCAGTGGAAGGTGGCCGAGCTACAGCGGTGTTTGTCAGACCATGAGATGTCCCGAAAATGTCTTCTCACGAAAAATTACCATTTAGCGTTTTGCTCGCCACAAGTGTCATGAAACTCATGTGAAGGTAACCCATACAAATGAATGGAAGTATGGAGATATATATAGATATTAAACCTTCATCTGAAGGTAACCCATACGAATGAATGGAAGTATGGAGATAGTTTTGTGCCAACAAAAATAAGGGGTTAAATATGTGTCCCAAAAAGCAAAAATATTTCTGGATCTTTCTAGGTAAAGGACAGCCACTTCAAAACCTTATTCCTTCTGATAAATGTTTTGACTGTCCTTTTCTTTGTTAATTTATGAATGCATTCATTAAAATGAAATAAGAATGCGTCTATGGTCTATAGTAGTGAAGCACAAATTCTATATCTTTTGTATACCTAAAGAGGTCCTACAATTCAAAACCAAATCGCTAAATGATCCATGGTATGACCATCTTAAAACAGTTCTATTTGTTCTCTTAGTAGAACCCACCCCCTTTTATACAATTCTCAGAATGAAATGCAGTCATACGCTCTGAAATGAAGAGGCAAGTCAAAGAGCATGGGAGCATGGGAGTGACCCAGCCACCAAGCAAGACAAGCAACCAGGGAAAGTCACTCTGCTGCATTTCCCCAGTGACGTCGCCAGACAGCTCTCACAGCCTCACAGTTATAAAATGAGGCTTAATGAATTGAAGCTATACATGATGTATGTATGCCCCAGCAGTGCTCCAAGTTAAAAATGAATTGAATGTCATCTCTGATCTTGTACTGTAAGTGACTAGAATCTCTTAGATTTTTTTTTGCATGAAAGCTATAGAGAGAAGGAGATGAAGGTGGGTAGAGAAGATGACACTATACCAGATAATCCTGTAGCTTCAGCCTCCACATCTGACATGTTGTTGTTGTTTTGAGAAATGTGCAGGATTCAATGAAACTGCCACACTGTGTTGTTGTAATGTGTTGCAGAAATTATTCCCTGTAATGCCATTTTTTTTAACATAACTCTTGGTTATTGACTCTTGTTATGGTTGTATGTTTTCATTTGACCTGGCCTGTAAGGTTGTTGTTTTTCTGGGTAGTCGAAGAGTAGTTAGCCTGCGGAGAATTGTTGTGGGTGACTTTCCGGGACAGTTTTTATTGGTTTATTTTGGTTTGGTTATTCTATCACACAGGCTCTGTAGTGAACAAGACTTTGGTCTGTGCTTTGCCATTGCAGTGGAAAATTCTCATTGGGGTTTAGAGTACACACACACATTGCCTCGAAAGCAACACCCCAACAGTGAGGTTGCCTCGCCCCCCCCCCCCTCTCTCTCTCTATTTCTATCTATCTCTCCCTCCAGCCCAGCCCTGCTTCCTTTCACAGCATTGACAGAACTGACACACTTTGGCCTGGACCAATCACAGTTCAGCTAGGTCCCCTCAGATGTGGGTGCTGGCTACGCAGGCTGGGGTGTACCAGAAGTCTTTCTCGGGACAGAGAACTTTGGGTGATTCAGTTGAACAGTAGGCTATCTGAGAGAACTTTTTGCTTTCTAGTATTTTCTGGATAGTCTCTCTCTGTTCTCTGTGTCACTGCGCCTGAGCTCTGAGCATAGGGCTGTAAGAGACAGTACCTTTGGGCTGTGCAGGCAGTGTCTAGCTGTGGGCTATAAGGGGTTGTAAAGGTTTTGCCTTACTGTGGGCTGGATGGCTGAGTTGGTGAGAGTGAGGAAGAAACATCTCCAGACACCTATCTCCAGGTAAGAGAAAGGGGAGAAAAAGTGAGTAGCAATGAATTTCTGAACCTTATTAACCTTTCCTGTCTGTGATAAGGTAGGAAGTAAGGGGTTATACTGTACATACTGAGGGTACTGTACATACTGAGGTTACTGTGCATACTGATGTTACTGTAACATCCTGAGGTTACTGTGCATACTGATGTTACTGTAACATCCTGTGGTTACTGTACATACTGAGGTTACTGTGCATACTGAGGTTACTGTACATACTGAGGTTACTGTACATACTGAGGTTACTGTGCATACTGAGGTTACTGTAACATCCTGAGGTTACTGTGCATACTGAGGTTACTGTAACATCCTGAGGTTACTGTACATACTGAGGTTACTGTAACATCCTGTGGTTACTGTACATACTGAGGTTACTGTGCATACTGAGGTTACTGTACATACTGAGGTTACTGTACATACTGAGGTTACTGTGCATACTGAGGTTACTGTAACATCCTGAGGTTACTGTGCATACTGAGGTTACTGTGCATACTGAGGTTACTGTACATACTGAGGTTACTGTAACATCCTGTGGTTACTGTACATACTGAGGTTACTGTACATACTGAGGTTACTGTGCATACTGAGGTTACTGTGCATACTGAGGTTACTGTAACATCCTGAGGTTACTGTGCATACTGAGGTTACTGTACATACTGAGGTTACTGTACATACTGAGGTTACTGTAACATCCTGTGGTTACTGTACATACTGAGGTTACTGTGCATACTGAGGTTACTGTACATACTGAGGTTACTGTACATACTGAGGTTACTGTGCATACTGAGGTTACTGTAACATCCTGAGGTTACTGTGCATACTGAGGTTACTGTACATACTGAGGTTACTGTACATACTGAGGTTACTGTACATACTGAGGTTACTGTATGTACTGAGGTTACTGTAACATCCTGAGGTTACCGTAACACCCTGAGGTTACTGTAACACCCTGAGGTTACTGTAACATCCTGTGGTTACTGTACATACTCTACTGAGGTCACTGTAACATCCTGTGGTTACTGGACATACTCTACTGAGGTTACTGTAACATCCTGTGGTTATTGGACATACTCTACTGAGGTTACTGTAACATCCTGAGGTTGCTGTAAAATCCTGAGGTTACTGTACGTACTGAGGTTACTGTAACATCCTGAGGTTACTGTAACATCCTGAGGTTACTGTAACATACTGAGGTTACTGTAACATACTGAGGTTACTGTAACATACTGAGGTTACTGTACGTACTGAGGTTACTGTAACATACTGAGGTTACTGTACGTACTGAGGTTACTGTAACATCCTGAGGTTACTGTAACATACTGAGGTTACTGTAACATACTGAGGTTACTGTAACATACTGAGGTTACTGTACATCCTGAGGTTACTGTAACATACTGAGGTTACTGTACGTACTGAGGTTACTGTAACATCCTGAGGTTACTGTAACATCCTGAGGTTACTGTAACATACTGAGGTTACTGTACGTACTGAGGTTACTGTAACATCCTGAGGTTACTGTAACATACTGAGGTTACTGTAACATACTGAGGTTACTGTACGTACTGAGGTTACTGTAACATCCTGAGGTTACTGTAACATACTGAGGTTACTGTAACATACTGAGGTTACTGTACGTACTGAGGTTACTGTAACATCCTGAGGTTACTGTAACATACTGTGGTTACTGTACGTACTGAGGTTACTGTACGTACTGAGGTTACTGTAACATCCTGAGGTTACTGTAACATACTGAGGTTACTGTAACATACTGAGGTTACTGTACGTACTGAGGTTACTGTAACATCCTGAGGTTACTGTAACATACTGAGGTTACTGTACGTACTGAGGTTACTGTAAGTACTGAGGTTACTGTAACATACTGAGGTTACTGTAACATACTGTGGTTACTGTACATACTCTACTGTGGTTACTGTAACATCCTGTGGTTACTGTAACATCCTGTGGTTACTGTAACATCCTGTGGTTACTGTACATACTCTACTGAGGTTACTGTACATACTGAGATATTACAACTGGTACTGTATCTCATGAAACTGACACAGTACATTTAACGCATGTTTTACTTCCTCTTTGATCCACAACACAGCAGTCACATTATCAAACAGATTATTATAAATTCACCATCAAGCACGAAGCCCTCCCGCTGTGTCGCAGCCTTCCCATGCCTGCTATTTTTATGACTGGACAGCTTTCAGAACCCCCTCGCTGACGTGTGATAAACACACAAGCGTCTCATGTCACTTTCATGGAGTTGGCGCCGTCTTCATTTGTTGGCCAACAGTGCAACTGTGATTAGAAATGAAGTGATTGTGGTCCCACTGTGATTAACCTCTTCATAATGCATTCTAAGTACATGCTGTGCATAACGCATTATAATGCAGGCTAGATCTTAATAGCTGCTCATAAACATCTATAACAACATTCATAGAGCATTATGAGCAGGCAGCTCAATGGTTAAGCACGAGAACTTGAATACTCATAAACCCTATTTTATGAGAAATGGATTATCACCATCCCTTAAATCAATTTTCAAATGCCAGTGGTTGTTTTTGAACACTTGAAGTGCAGTGTAGTCTACTCGGGGGGTATTTTATGTTCTAAGATTGGCATATGAGGTCAGAGCAATAGTATGTGAGTTAGTGTTACTGATTTCCCTGTCAATTTTATTTCCTGTGAAGGTATTATTCCTTGGGGGGGCTGTAGTTTTAGCCTGGGCTGTGTTGTGTTTGATCCAGCGCGTTATAGGCTACATGTGTTTTTTTATATTCTTGAATTAGTAACTGTAGACCATAATGGATAGCAGCCTTATAAAAGAAATGTAGTGAAACACTTGTGGTGTCAAGAGTCAGTTTGAAGCACCAACTAGTAACGCACCAGAGAAAAAGTTCAGATTTGCATTATATATGGTGAAAAGCACTTACTGTATGTATCGCTAGGACACACTATCAGCATTCTATGAGCTTTCCATCTGGATTCTATCAGCATTCTATGAGCATTCCATCTGGATTTTATCAGCCTTCTATGAGCATTCCATCTGGATTTTATCAGCGTTCTATGAGCATTCCATCTGGATTTTATCAGCATTCTATGAGCAGTCCATCTGGATTCTATCAGCGTTCTATGAGCATTCCATCTGGATTCTATCAGCGTTCTATGAGCATTCCATCTGGATTCTATCAGCATTCTATGAGCAGTCCATCTGGATTTTATCAGCCTTCTATGAGCATTCCATCTGGATTTTATCAGCGTTCTATGAGCATTCCATCTGGATTTTATCAGCATTCTATGAGCAGTCCATCTGGATTCTATCAGCATTCTATGAGCATTCCATCTGGATTCTATCAGCGTTCTATGAGCATTCCATCTGGATTCTATCAGCGTTCTATGAGCATTCCATCTGGATTTTATCAGCGTTCTATGAGTGATCCATCTAGATTCTATCTGCATTCTATGAGCATTCCATCTGGATTCTATCAGCGTTTTATCAGCACTCAATCAGCCGATTCAACCCTTTGAATTGATATACACTAAATATACAAAAGTATGTGGACACCCATTCAAATGACTGGATTCGGCTACTTCAGCCACACCCGTTGTTGACAGGTGTATAAAATTGAGCACACAGCCATGCACAAACGTTGGCATATTTATTTTTATTTATTTATTTAACCTTTATTTAACTGCATAGATAAACATTTGCAGCAGAATGGCCTTACTGAAGAGCTCAGTGACTTTCAACGTGGCACCGTCATAGGATGCCACCTTTCCTACAAGCTAGTTCCTCAAATTCCAGCCCTGCTAGAGCTGCCCCGGTCAACTGTAAGTGCTGCTTTGGGAAGTGGTAGGCCACACAAGCTCACAAAACGGAATCATCGACTGCTGAATAGCGTAGTGCGTAAAAATCGTCTGTCCTTGGTTGCAACATTCACCACCGAGTTCCAAACTGCCTCTGGAAGCAATGTCAGCACAATAACTGTTCATCGGGAGCTTCATGAAATGACTGAACAGGTTGAACAGCCACACAAGCCTAAGATCACCATGCGCAAAGCGTTGGCTGAAGTGGTGTAAAGCTTGCTGCCATTGGACTCTGCAGCAGTGGAAGCGTGTTTTCTGAAGTGATGAATCACACTTCACAATCTGGCAGTCCGACGGCCTTGTTTTGCTTATGCCAGGAGAACGCTACCTGCCCCAATGCATAGTGCCAACTGTAGAGATTGGTGGAGGAGGAATAATGGTCTGCGGCTGTTTTTCATGGTTCGGGCTAGGCCCCTTAGTTCCGGTGAAGGGAACGCTTAATACTGCAGTATACAATGACATTGTAGATGATTCTGTGCCTTCAACTTTGTGGCAACAGTTTGGGGGAAGGCCCTTTCCTGTTTCAGGATGACAATACCTCCGTGCACAAAGCGAGGTCCAAACAGAAATGGTTTGTTGAGATCGGTGATGAAAAACTTGACTGGCCTGCACAGAGCCCTGACCTCAACCAATGTTCCTTCTAATTCTAATTGACCTGCCAATGCATTGTTGTTCTGGACATTTATTTAAATTATATTTGAACATTTGAGGTAGGCTATATGACCACAGGCTATAATAGATCCGTTGTTGTATTGCTTGTGAGGCACAGCCGTACAATTAAATCATTTTTTTTATTTTTTTTATTTTACTGGGCTGAAGATATATGCATCTGATGGTCAGTCGGACGGAGAGAGCATGCCTCCACTCTCCCTTTCCTCCACTGACACTGACCAAAAAAGGACACAGTATTCAAGCTGATGGCTAAACTCTAAACATCTTTGTAATCTCTCAGTATCGATTTTTCAGTAACATTCTTTTATGCCTGCTATGTTACTGAGACATCCGATTGGCCAGCAGCAGGCCTATAGTGCACTTGATTTACTCTCTGTGCCCGCCGGGAAGGCAGAGTTTGTACCTTCAGACACTTTAAATTATTAAAAATGGCAACAATTGGCCTACCCTGGGCAGCTGAATCGGGTGCACCTACTGCCAACAGCCCAAGACGAATACAAATAATAGGAACACAAGGCTTTATAGTTGGGTTTTTACAGAAATGTTTGGTGATCGACTAGGAATGCCTTGGAGATCGACCAGTTGGTGACTACTCCTCTAGAAAGTTGAGTGAAGTTCAAGCTCGTGCTTCTCTCCGTGGGCTGATATTTGACCTCCACCCCATCGAACACCTTCGGGATGAATTGGAACGCCAGCTGCCAGTTCTAATTGCCCAACATCAGTACCCGACCTCACTAATGCTCTTGTGGCTGAATGGAAGTAAGTCCCCGCAGCAATGTTCCAACATCTAGTGGAAAGCCTTCCCAGAAGAGTGGAGGCTGTTATGGCAGTAAAGGGGGACCAACTCCATATTAATGCCCATGATTTTGTAATGAGATATTCGATGTGCAGGTGCCCACATACTTTTGGTCATGTACTGTATCTAATTCTGTATGCATGCCATTTTAAGACAATGCGGCGGCCGTATAACTAAATGATGGAACGTTTGGGCAGTTTTCTTATTTAATGGAAAATGTGGGCCTAATGATGCCTTCTTGCCACTGGTTCTCTGGTCCGCTCCACACATCACGGAATAGTATTACAACTCTTCCAAATGATTGATATTTATTAATTCTCTCTCTGTCCCTCTCTCTCCCTCCATCTCTCACTTTCTCTCTTGCTCTTTCTCTTTCTTTCTTTCTCTCCCTCTCGCTCTCTCTCTCTCTCTCTCTCTCACTCTTCTCCCCCTCTCTCTCTTTCCCTCTATCCCAGTTTCCCAGACCTTTCATCCTATTGTCAAAGCATTGCCAGCTCATAACATTGAAACGTAACATACAAACACAAGACTTTTCGGGGGGAAATTGCTTAGTAATTGCTCCCATCACATACCTGACTGTGTTTTGAAAACACTGCTGTCTTACTGAATATCTTGTTGTTGATGATAGTGTTGTGCTATGACAGGAACCAAGGTTATTCATCAACAAAATCACGTCCTCCACTCCTACTTTAAATGAAACACAACTTTAAAGGCTTAAAAGCTCTGATGAAGGCCGTGAGGCTGATACTAAGCAAGTGCAGCGTGCAGGATTTTCTTTCCTCTAAAAGTTCATTAGTAACACCATCATAAATCCTTTATATTGCCTGTATCATGTATAAAGTGCTTATGAAGACTGTGGAAGCTCTTTGTTCAAAGTGGGACTCTCTTTCCAGGCTCAGGTGTATGGTCAAGCAACTGGAGGAGAAAGACGTGGACTTCGAAGATCTGAAGAAGAACTTGGACTACACAGCATCATTACTGGAGGCTGTTTACATTGATGGGACCAGGTACAGTGTGGCCTTTAGTGTGATTATATTGTATGATACTGTAAGGCCCTACTGCCTGCTTAAGGCCTGAAACGCACACACACCAACTATATCAGCATATCCTTGTTTCCACTCTGAACACAATGCTCCACATTATGTGTTGTCTATATTTAATATTTGAGCCATAAGGTGTTCCAAGGCAACCCTGTCTACTTGTCTATATTTAGTATCTCCCGAAGCCACCCTGTCTCCTTAAATATGACCGCAAAGCACCTTGATGAAGGCTGTGATGAAGGCTGTGATGAAGGATATGAAGAAGGCTGTGATGAAAGATATAAAGAAGGATATAAAGAATGCTGTAATGAATGCTGTGATGAAGGCTGTAATGAAGGCTGTAATGAAGGATATAAAGATGGCTGTAATGAAGGATATAAAGAAGGATGTGATGAAGACTGTGATGAAGGCTGTGATGAAGGGTATAAAGCAGGCTGTGATGAAGGCTGTGATGAAGGGTATGAAGAAGGCTGTGATGAAGGGTATAAAGAAGGCTGTGATGAAGGCTGTGATGAAGGGTATGATGAAGCGTGTGATGAAGGGTATGAAGAAGGCTGCGATGAAGGCTGTGATGAAGGCTGTGATGAAGGGTATAAAGAAGGCTGTGATGAAGGCTGTGATGAAGGCTGTGATGAAGGGTATAAAGAAGGCTGTGATGAAGGCTGTGATGAAGGGTATAAAGAAGGCTGTGATGAAGGGTATAAAGGATGAAGGGTATAAAGAAGGCTGTGATGAAGGCTGTGATGAAGGCTGTGATGAAGGGTATAAAGAAGGCTGTGATGAAGGCTGTGATGAAGGGTATGAAGAAGGCTGTGATGAAGGGTATAAAGAAGGCTGTGATGAAGGCTGTGATGAAGGGTATAAAGAAGGCTGTGATGAAGGGTATAAAGAAGGCTGTGATGAAGGCTGTGATTAAGGGTATAAAGAAGGCTGTGATGAAGGCTGTGATGAAGGGTATAAAGAAGGCTGTGATGAAGGCTGTGATGAAGGCTGTGATGAAGGGTATAAAGAAGGCTGCGATGAAGGGTATAAAGAAGGCTGTGATGAAGGCTGTGATGAAGGGTGTAAAGAAGGCTGTGATGAAGGCTGTGATGAAGGGTATAAAGAAGGCTGTGATGAAGGCTGTGATGAAGGCTGTAATGTTTCCATCTACTTAAATGTATCATTCAACAGAGTGTGATTGCTGTACCGCTTAGAAATAAGGGAGAAAAAATATATAATGTGTCCCTGTCCCTGTCTCTCCTCTCTAAGGCAGGTCTGATTTGCTCTCTGTCTCCTCTCAGGCAGGTCTGATTTGCTCTCTCTCTCTCCTCTCTAATGCAGGTCTGATTTGTAATCTCTCCTCTCTCAGGCAGGTCTGATTTGCTCTCTCTCTCCTCTCAGGCAGGTCTGATTTGCTCTCTCTCTCCTCTCAGGCAGGTCTGATTTGCTCTCTCTCTCTCCTCTCTCAGTCAGGTCTGATTTGTCCTCTCCTCTCTCAGGCAGGTCTGATTTGCTCTTTCTCCTCTCTCAGGCAGGTCTGATTTGCTCTCTCTCTCCTCTCTCAGGCAGGTCTGATTGGCTCTCTCTCTCGCTCTCTCCGGCAGGTCTGATTTGCTATCTTCTCTCTCAGGCAGGTCTGATTTGCTCTCTCTTTCTCCTCTCTCAGGCAGGTCTGATTTGCTCTCTCTCTCCTCTCTCAGGCAGGTCTGATTGGCTCTCTCTCTCACTCTCTCCGGCAGGTCTGATTTGCTCTCTCTCTCCTCTCTCAGGCGGGTCTGATTTGCTCTCTCTCCTCTCTCAGGCAGGTCTGATTTGTCCTCTCCTCTCTCAGGCAGGTCTGATTGGCTCTCTCTCTCGCTCTCTCCGGCAAGTCTGATTTGCTCTCTTCTCTCTCAGGTAGGTCTGATTTGCTCTCTCTCTCTTCTCTCAGGCAGGTCTGATTGGCTCTCTCTCTCACTCTCTCCGGCATGTCTGATTTGCTCTCTCTCTCCCCTCTCAAGCAGGTCTGATTTGCTCTCTCTCTCCCCTCTCAGGCAGGTCTGATTTGCTCTCTCTCTCCCCTCTCAGGCAGGTCTGATTTGCTCTCTCTCTCCCCTCTCAGGCAGGTCTGATTTGCTCTCTCTCTCCCCTCTCAGGCAGGTCTGATTTGCTCTCTCTCTCCCCTCTCAGGCAGGTCTGATTTGCTCTCTCTCTCCCCTCTCAGTCAGGTCTGATTTGCTCTCTCTCTCCCCTCTCAGGCAGGTCTGATTTGCTCTCTCTCTGCCCTTTCAGACATGGTCTGATTTGTTCTCTCTCTGCCCTTTCAGACATGGTCTGATTTGCTCTCTCTCTCTCCTCTCTCAGGCAGGTCTGATTTGCTCTCTCTCTCCTCTCTCAGGCAGGTCTGATTTGCTCTCTCTCTCCTCTCTCAGGCAAGTCTGATTTGCTCTCTCTCTCCTCTGTCAGGCAGATCTGATTTGCTCTCTCTCTCCTCTCTCAGGCAGGTCTGATTTGCTCTCTCTCTCCTCTCTCAGGCAAGTCTGATTTGCTCTCTCTCTCTCCTCTGTCAGGCAGGTCTGATTTGCTCTCTCTCTCCTCTCTCAGGCAGGTCTGATTTGCTCTCTCCTCTCTCAGGCAGGTTTGATTTGCTCTCTCTCTCCTCTCTCAGGCAGGTCTGATTTGTCCACTCAGGTAGTGATTGTGATTTGTCCTCTCTCTCCTCTCTCAGGCAGGTCTGATTTGCTCTCTCTCTCCTCTCTCAGGCAGGTCTGATTTTCTCTCTCTCTCTCTCCTCTCTCAGGCAGGTCTGATTTGTCCTCTCTCTCTCTCTCTCCTCTATCAGGCAGGTCTGATTTGCTCTCTCTCTGTCCTTTCAGACAGGGTCTGGACGCAGAGGACGACCTCCAGAAGCTGCACTCTGATGGCGTGCCCACAGAGGTCACTGATTGGCTGGCTTCAACCTTCACTCAGAGGGCCCGCCGCCCCGCCCGCCGCTCTGACGACAAACCAAAGTTCCGCAGCATCGTCCACGCAGTGCAGGCTGGGATCTTTGTCGAGAGGTAGATGGAAAACGTTATTATCTTCAATGAGGACATGAATTTGTAATATGAAGTAAAGGAGGCTTGCTCTGGTCCTCCTCATTAATTTGTAATATACATGTAAAGGAAGCTCGCTCTGGTCCTCCTCATTAATTTGTAATATAAAGTAAAGAAAGCTCGCTCTGGTCCTCCTCATTAATTTGTAATATACATGTAAAGGAAGCTCGCTCTGGTCCTCCTCATTAATTTGTAATTTAAAGTAAAGGAGGCTCGCTCTGGTCCTCCTCATTAATTTGTAATATACATGTAAAGGAAGCTCGCTCTGGTCCTCCTCATTAATTTGTAATATAAAGTAAAGGAAGCTCGCTATGGTCCTCCTCATTAATTTGTAATATACATGTAAAGGAAGCTCGCTCTGGTCCTCCTCATTAATTTGTAATATAATGTAAAGGAGGCTCGCTCTGGTCCTCCTCATTAATTTGTAATATACATGTAAAGGAAGCTCGCTCTGTTCCTCCTCATTAATTTGTAATATAAAGTAAAGGAGGCTCGCTCTGGTCCTCCTCATTAATTTGTCATTTAAAGTAAAGGAAGCTCGCTCTGGTCCTCCTCATTAATTTGTAATTTAAACTAAAGGAAGCTCGCTCTGGTCCTCCTCATTAATGTGTAATTTAAAGTAAAGGAAGCTCGCTCTGGTCCTCCTCATTAATTTGTAATATAAAGTAAAGGAGGCTCGCTCTGGTCCTCCTCATTAATTTGTAATATACATGTAAAGGAAGCTCGCTCTGGTCCTTCTCATTAATTTGTAATATAAAGTAAAGGAGGCTCGCTCTGGTCCTCCTCATTAATTTGTAATTTAAAGTAAAGGAGGCTCGCTCTGGTCCTCCTCATTAATTTGTAATATACATGTAAAGGAAGCTCGCTCTGGTCCTCCTCATTAATTTGTAATATAAAGTAAAGGAAGCTCGCTCTGGTCCTCCTCATTAATTTGTAATATAAAGTAAAGGAAGCTCGCTCTGGTCCTCCTCATTAATTTGTAATATACATGTAAAGGAAGCTCGCTCTGGTCCTCCTCATTAATTTGTAATATAAAGTAAAGAAAGCTCGCTCTGGTCCTCCTCATTAATTTGTAATATACAAGTAAAGGAAGCTCGCTCTGTTCCTCCTCATTAATTTGTAATATAAAGTAAAGGAGGCTCGCTCTGGTCCTCCTCATTAATTTGTCATTTAAAGTAAAGGAAGCTCGCTCTGGTCCTCCTCATTAATTTGTAATTTAAAGTAAAGGAAGCTCGCTCTGGTCCTCCTCATTAATTTGTAATTTAAAGTAAAGGAAGCTCGCTCTGGTCCTCCTCATTAATTTGTAATATAAAGTAAAGGAGGCTCGCTCTGGTCCTCCTCATTAATTTGTAATATACATGTAAAGGAAGCTCGCTCTGTTCTTCCTCATTAATTTGTAATATAAAGTAAAGGAGGCTCGCTCTGGTCCTCCTCATTAATTTGTCATTTAAAGTAAAGGAAGCTCGCTCTGGTCCTCCTCATTAATTTGTAATTTAAACTAAAGGAAGCTCGCTCTGGTCCTCCTCATTAATTTGTAATTTAAAGTAAAGGAAGCTCGCTCTGGTCCTCCTCATTAATTTGTAATATAAAGTAAAGGAGGCTCGCTCTGGTCCTCCTCATTAATTTGTAATATACATGTAAAGGAAGCTCGCTCTGGTCCTTCTCATTAATTTGTAATATAAAGTAAAGGAGGCTCGCTCTGGTCCTCCTCATTAATTTGTAATTTAAAGTAAAGGAGGCTCGCTCTGGTCCTCCTCATTAATTTGTAATATACATGTAAAGGAAGCTCGCTCTGGTCCTCCTCATTAATTTGTAATATAAAGTAAAGGAAGCTCGCTCTGGTCCTCCTCATTAATTTGTAATATAAAGTAAAGGACGCTCGCTCTGGTCCTCCTCATTAATTTGTAATATACATGTAAAGGAAGCTCGCTCTGGTCCTCCTCATTAATTTGTAATATACATGTAAAGGAAGCTCGCTCTGTTCCTCCTCATTAATTTGTAATATAAAGTAAAGGAGGCTCGCTCTGGTCCTCCTCATTAATTTGTCATTTAAAGTAAAGGAAGCTCGCTCTGGTCCTCCTCATTAATTTGTAATTTAAAGTAAAGGAAGCTCGCTCTGGTCCACCTCATTAATTTGTAATTTAAAGTAAAGGAAGCTCGCTCTGGTCCTCCTCATTAATTTGTAATATAAAGTAAAGGAGGCTCGCTCTGGTCCTCCTCATTAATTTGTAATATACATGTAAAGGAAGCTCGCTCTGGTCCTTCTCCTTAATTTGTAATATAAAGTAAAGTAGGCTCGCTCTGGTCCTCCTCATTAATTTGTAATTTAAAGTAAAGGAGGCTCGCTCTGGTCCTCCTCATTAATTTGTAATATACATGTAAAGGAAGCTCGCTCTGGTCCTCCTCATTAATTTGTAATATAAAGTAAAGGAAGCTCGCTCTGGTCCTCCTCATTAATTTGTAATATAAAGTAAAGGAAGCTCGCTCTGGTCCTCCTCATTAATTTGAGAAAAACAATGCAACATTAAAAAACCCTCCTTCTATATAATATTGTGGATGGGGTTTGTAAAGTGTGTGTCATAGGGTCAGGATAAATTCACTTCTGTACATTTGCAGTGGAATTCTTGATCCACATTCTGTTATAACAAGGACGTTACAGATTCACTACTGAGATTGTCCGATGCAAAGCATTTAATGTGCTGTTGTTCCAGGATGTTCAGAAGGGCCTACACTGCTGCCATGCCTGACCAGCCTGCAGCAGTAGTTAACTGTCTCAGGGTAAGAATATATGATCTGTTATCATTTATAAAGTCTTTAACCTCTTATACAACATAAGGAGCAGAGCCAGGAGTTTCCCTGACCGTATGACTACAGTATGAGCTTTTTCAATTTCAGACTCTAATTCTTGAAAAACTCAATGTGCATTGGACATAAACAGATATCTGTTATCTGTTTGTCTCTATCATCTCCATCTTTAGGACATTGACCGGTGGAACTTTGATGTGTTTGCCCTGAACACAGCCAGTGATGACCACGCACTACAGACCCTGGTCTTCGAGCTGGTGACACGATACGAACTCAACAGCAGATTCAAGGTCTCCACATATCACTCTGCATGTCCTCACTATTTTACCATAACTCCTTCTGTTTCTGTACAGCTTTAATTTTACATTAGCCTCTAAAAATTCTAACTTTTCTCACTGCCATAAACAGCTGACGCAAACACACCTATTATTGTCTACGTTTTCTAGTGTGTAAAGCTGTTTCCATAAGTAGTACCCTAGAGGGCAGACTCAGACACAGGCCAGTTAGCTGATGTAGCTCGAACTCAACAGATGAACTCCGTGTGAACTTTCCATGTCATACTGTGTGGTATTACAGATCCCAATCTCCTGTCTGATGTCCTTCTTGGAGAAGCTGGAGAAAGGCTACAGTAAACACAGCAACCCGTACCACAGCAGTGTCCACGCAGCCGACGTCACACAAACCCTACACTGTCTGCTCCTCCGTACAGGACTAGTGGTACAGTACAGTTCGTCTTCTCTCAGTTTACAACAGGTCATCCCTGTCATGTATTTGTTTGTCATAGCTCAGGAAAGGAGATTTCCCAAATTGTGTCTGCCTGGTCAGGTCACTAGCTACAGTGTATGCATGGACTTGTATGAAATAGCAGAAGAAAATGTATTTGGGTTTGTGGGAAATAATAAAGGAAAATATATGTTTTAAAGATATGTATGTTTGTATGTGTATTTGTATGTATGTGTATATTTATGTATGTATATGTATATACATATGGGTATGTGTATGTGTATGTATATGTATATGTCTATATAAATATATATATTTACCCCCAAAATATATGGGGGATTGGAAATGACGAAGACAATTACATTGATGGAATCTACAATCAAAAAAAGGGGGGAAAAATTATCCAATATAGAAGATGTATTTACTGTAAGCCAATGTAAATGGGGGTGTCTGTGTTGGTCTAGCCTCCAGCACTGGTTACTCTATAATAACGATACACTAACTCTATATGAAAGGTATTTGTAGGTTATGTATGTGATGTTTATAACAAGGGTATCCGTGTGGTTCTCACGTGCAGCACTGGTTGACTGAACTGGAGGTCCTGGCGTCCCTGTTTGCTGCGGCCATCCATGACTACGAACACACTGGAACTACAAACAACTTCCACATTCACACAAAGTAAGAGAAAGTAAAGAATTACTGAGGTGTTTGAAGATGCATTGGATTTCAGAGTGAAATCCAACTAAGATAAACAATAATTGTATGTTTTATTCTCTGAATTTCTTAAATGACTGAGGTGCTCAAAATGCATTGAAGAGTGGGAAAGGGGAAGAGAGAGAGAGAGAGAGAGAAAGAGAGTGAGAGAGTGAGGGAGAGAGAGAGCAAGAGAGAGACAGAGGGCTAGAGAGTGTGTGTGTGTGCGTGCGTACTTGCGAGAGAGAGAGAGAGAAATTGGGCAGGACGGAGAAAGTGAGAGAGAGAGAAAAAAGAAAGAAGGTTCATCAAGTGAGAGAGAGAGAGAGAGAGAGAGAGAGAGAGAGAGAGAGAGAGAGAAAGAGAGAGAGAGAGAGGAAGATGCTTACAGCTCCTATTTCTTCTTAAGCAAACATGTCTTATGGAGGGAAGTTGCTAATTTTAGCAGTAGATTTTCCACATAGAGACACAGAGGCACCTAAGAACTCTGTCTCCTGGCACACAGATCAACTCGTTATTTTGGGAACAAAAACACGAGGGCCTATCAACACTACTAAGAACAATACTGTGATCACACTTCACCAGACCCGGCGCCAGGATACAGTGATTAATGGGGCAGTTGAAATCGGCAAGGGGTAAACATTTTTGGGGGGTTCTTGCATTGGAATTATATTGAATTCTGCTTTATATAATCACACTATACATCAATAAACAATAAACATAAAGTTCAAATGCAGAGACTCTGAGATCATAGAGTGCTTTCGACATTTGTGGCATATATCTCCTGCACTGAATCAGCACACTGGACAGCGCCATACAGCTAGGACATGTTGGTAATGAATATAGGCTACAAGATAGATAGGGAAATTCACCAAATACAAACAGCCTATGTGAATGCAGCCGTACACACAGCTGTCTTAACTAAAATAATGCTAACTAAGTGCTGAAAGTAGTAGCCTAGTTATTCACGCATGCTAACAAAAATTTGAATAGAAGTTTTGCTTAGAATACAGACACAACGAATGAGAACAGAACAAAACAGCGATACCAAGTAGCAGGCCGAGTAAACTAAATATCTGATCGATAAAGACATGACACAATCTATATTCAGGCTAGTTACATGAACAGTAAACTAAATATCTGATCAATAAAGACATGACACAATCTATATTCAGGATAGTTACATGAACGGTAAACTAAATATCTGATCGATAAAGACATGACACAATCTATATTCAGGCTAGTTACATGAACAGTAAACTAAATATCTGATCAATAAAGACATGACACAATCTATATTCAGGCTAGTTGCATGAACAGTAAACTAAATATCTGATCGATAAAGACATGACACAATCTATATTCAGGCTAGTTACATGAACAGTAAACTAAATATCTGATCGATAAAGACATGACACAATCTATATTCAGGCTAGTTACATGAACAGTAAACTAAATATCTGATCGATAAAGACATGACACAATCTATATTCAGGCTAGTTACATGAACAGTAAACTAAATATCTGATCGATAAAGACATGACACAATCTATATTCAGGCTAGTTACATGAACAGTAAACTAAATATCTGATCGATAAAGACATGACACAATCTATATTCATGCTAGTTACATTAGCAGCAAACAGGCGAATGGACATCCAAATAACCAAAACAGCCGACTACAGTGAGATGCAGCCCTGCACAGCCGTCTATACAGGTCCATTTCAAACATGGAGAATCATGCCTCTCGCTCATGAGTTCAGCAACATGTCGTGATATGGCACAATACACTTCTGTGATTCAAATTCGACCCACGTAATCAATTAAGCAATGCCGGCCTACCATAAACATGTTTCCAATATGTACAGTTCCATTTACAGCAACAAAAACCAACAGGCTACCAAGAAAACCATAATAGAATGTAGCCTATGTAATTTCTTGTACTTTTTTATTAGGATCCCAATTAGCTAACGCCGTAATGCTAGCTAATCTTCCTGGGGTCCAACACCAATTAACAAGACATTACAAACAACCATAATCAAGACTTCACAAACATTCAACAAGTAGACAATACAAACACAATTAAAATACCGGGCAGGAAACACATTTAACATTCAATTGATTTGCTATTTGCTGTCTAGTCATATGGTCTATCGCATTAGATGTTCTGTTATTTTTATCTTGAAGGTGGATTTAATTTTTGTCTGAGAAATATGGATTGGTAGAGTTCCATTCAGCTATGGCTCTATAGAAAACTAGATTTAAGGCGATTTGTCCTTGGCTTGGGTTGTTTTAGCTGCCCTGAATTTGCCTGTCTGGTTTGGTGCTTATGTGTGTTGCTAGTATGTACTAACTAGACTGACAAATACTGTGTGGTTTTTAAAATATAACATTCCTAAAGAAAATCAGAAGACTAGAAAGTAATATGTTTTTAACATGAAGCCATGAGAGATTCTGATAATATTTGGATAATATTCATACGGTCAGATAATCTGGCAGCCCTGTTTTGAGACTTTTGGAGCTTTTTTATATATTTCTTTGCTGCAGATTACCATATGACTGGACAGTACTATAAGTGTGATAGGACCAGGGATTGACCATATAACTGGACAGTACTCTAAGTGTGATAGGACCAGGGATTGACCATATGACTGGACAGTACTATAAGTGTGATAGGACCAGGGATTGACCATATGACTGGACAGTACTATAAGTGTGATAGGACCAGGGATTGACCATATGACTGGACAGTACTATAAGTGTGATAGGACCAGGGATTGACCATATGACTGGACAGTACTATAAGTGTGATAGGACCAGGGATTGACCATATGACTGGACAGTACTATAAGTGTGATAGGACCAGGGATTGACCATATGACTGGACAGTACTATAAGTGTGATAGGACCAGGGATTGACCATATGACTGGACAGTACTATAAGTGTGATAGGACCAGGGATTGACCATATAACTGGACAGTACTATAAGTGTGATAGGACCAGGGATTGACCATATAACTGGACAGTACTATAAGTGTGATAGGACCAGGGATTGACCATATAACTGGACAGTACTCTAAGTGTGATAGGACCAGGGATTGACTATATAACTGGACAGTACTATAAGTGTGATAGGACCAGGGATTGACCATATAACTGGACAGTACTATAAGTGTGATAGGACCAGGGATTGACCATATAACTGGACAGTACTCCAAGTGTGATAGGACCAGGGATTGACCATATAACTGGACAGTACTATAAGTGTGATAGGACCAGGGATTGACCATATAACTGGACAGTACTATAAGTGTGATAGGACCAGGGATTGACCATATAACTGGACAGTACTATAAGTGTGATAGGACCAGGGATTGGCCATATAACTGGACAGTACTCTAAGTGTGATAGGACCAGGGATTGACCATATAACTGGACAGTACTCTAAGTGTGATAGGACCAGGGATTGACCATATGACTGGACAGTACTCTAAGTGTGATAGGACCAGGGATTGACCATATAACTGGACAGTACTCTAAGTGTGATAGGACCAGGGATTGACCATATAACTGGACAGTACTCTAAGTGTGATAGGACCAGGGATTGAATCACCTGATTCAGTGTGCTAGATGTTACATACTCTGAACATTTTCTTGTGACAGCGATTCCCTTATCAATCTTAATAACAATAGTATCTATGTGTTCTGACCATGATAAAGCTGCGTCCAATGTGACGCCTATTCGTTTTTAAAAATTCACTCACTCTACATGCGTTCTATTCATCGACAAATTCATTAGGGGATCATCAGCAAGCATATATCTTGAACCAAATACAATACATTTAGTTTTAGAAATGTTCAACACCAATTTGTCCATATCAACCCATTCAGACACCATTCTTAGTTCACTGCTCTGTTAGCTCATTAAATTCTGATGCTGTGCTATACGTTGTAGAGTCATCAGCATGCATTACCACTCTTGCTTTGTTCATTACTGAAGGTAAATCATTAGTAAAGATAGAGTAGAGAAGTGGGCCTAGGCAACTTCCTTGAGGAACACCACAGTGTATATCTTTACTGTTTGAAAAGCTACCATTAAATAACAATTTTTGCCTTCTCCTGAATAGATAGCTTTCCATCCAGGATAGAACTGCAGACTTAAAACCATAACATTTGAGTTTACCTAGTAACAGTTCATGATCAATTACATCAAAAGCAGCACTGAAATCTAGCAACACTGCACCAACTAACTTCCTGTCATCCATACTCTTTAACCAATCATCTGTCATTTGTGCTGAGGCCGTACTCGTCTCTTCTTTGTATGCATGCTGGGAACCCGTTATCAGACCATTACATGAGAAATGATCCTTGATTTGTACAGATACAATTGACTTAACACAGGCAGCAAGCTTATAGGACGACTATTAGGACCAGTGAATGCAGATTTTTTATCCTTAGGTAATGTATCTCTTTAATGAAACATACCAATATGTAGCTATTACCAGGGGAATCATTTGGTTCTTGCTTTGGAATTATATTGAATTCTGCTTATATCACACTATACCACAATACAAATAAGTTGTAAAAAAAAGAATTGGAGCAAGAAGTGACAGATTCAATCCCATGGAATCTCGCTGCACTCGATCAGCATCATGGACAGCGCCATGCACACTAAAGCAAGATTTAGATTTTTTTTAAACTACCAGCTAGATTGTTTCAATCTTACTTTTTTCAAAAGAGTTACAGCTTCCTTGACTCTCTGTGGAATTTCCTGAGTAATTGATTATTCCATTCTCCCCGAAATCTTCTGGTAAGATCTCCTTCAAATGCCAATTGGATTAGTTGAGCTTTCCTCGTGTGCAGCATGTCTCTTCTGTGTTGACTGAACACGTTTGTCAAAGTGGAAAATGAGTTATCGCATGTAGCTGTGGATGCCCCAGAAGTCAGTCCATGTTTAAGTGAGGTAAGCAGAGAGCGGCACAGAGAATCATCGCAGCATATCAAGTGGGATGCATTTGTTCTCATTGGAGCCAGAGCGAGCGATTTCAGTCTGCAAAAAACTGCAGAGCGACACTAAACTCAGCTTCCATCTAATCTTTTGCTTTGATTAAGCAGTGGTTTCACAGTTTTCACATCTAGAAAGTCATGCCCATATGGGTCAAGGGCACACAGGGCCTCTGCCAGTTGTCTGTAGTGTTCACTGAATCGTTTGGACATTTCACCGTTGACAGCATCCAATGTGCGGAAGAACAGTCTTTTACACTTAGCCTCTTCTCCTCTGTCCTGCTGGCCTATTATACTGTCCCCCATATATTGCTGGAACTGTGTATGTACATAACGTCATAGTTAGCTTGGAGCTGGTGGTGCTGGTGCATTAGTACTACCGGCACTGTGCCCAAATGGCTTGGAAGTCGCTGTCGCACCTCAGCTTCTCGACGCTCTCCATCTCACTGTGGACCACTTTGACTCCAGTGTAAAGTTCCATTGCTTTTGCCTGCAGTGATAGGATTGAGAAGACTGAAGATTCTATGCACCATGATGGCTGTAAACTTAAAGCCCGGGGTACCGTCACCGGCTTCAGCAGCCCTGTAGGCTCGAGTCTTTTTTCCCCCCCCGCTTTTTATGGAAACCCAAAGGAGTCCTACTAATGACCCTAGTGGCTTTCCATAGCCCTCCTACACACAGCACAGCGCACCCTGTCCATTGTGCTGACACAGCGAAGAGGAAATACATATATTTTTGTTCCGCCAATCTGTCACTCAATCATTGAAAAGCCCCCTTTAGCCCCCTCGTGGTACCGGGCCGCACCTCACTGACATCTTCAGAGGTTGAAAAGTAGGCTGCCACAGACATGCCTAATCAATCAGAAAATACTCTTTGTTGGGAAGTCTGTTCAGATCTACTGTTTGCATTTTAGACAAATAAACATTTGACATTAAATGATGAAACACCCCACAGCTAATGTGAAGTGGCAAAACCAAGTAAAACAACGAGACAGGAATTCAGCTGTGTCCCAAATGGGACCCTATTGGCCCTGGTCACAAGTAGTGTCATTGGGATTTCCAGTGTCTTCTTTATAAACTGTGACCTAACTGTTCATCTCATTAAACAAACTACTGTGCCCTGACCTAACTGTTCATCTCATTAAACAAACTACTGTGACCTGACCTAGCTGTTCATCTCATTAAACAAACTAATGTGACCTGACCTAGCTGTTCATCTCATTAAACTAACTACTGTGACCTGACCTAACTGTTCATCTCATTAAACAAACTACTGTGACCTGACCTAGCTGTTCATCTCATTAAACAAACTACTGTGACCTGACCTAACTGTTCATCTCATTAAACAAACTACTGTGACCTGACCTAACTGTTCATCTCATTAAATAATAATAGAACCTGGGTGTAGGAGAGCGAGAGAGAGGGGAATGCCACGATCTATACTCAGAAAGGGCCACGTCATGACACCTGTCATAGCTGTACATCTCATTAAAAACTACTGTGACCTGACCTAGCTGTTCATCTCATTAAACAAACTACTGTGACCTGACCTAGCTGTTCATCTCATTAAAACTAACTACTGTGACCTGACCTAACTGTTCATCTCATTAAACAAACTACTGTGACCTGACCTAGCTGTTCATCTCATTAAACAAACTACTGTGACCTGACCTAGCTGTTCATCTCATTAAATAATAATAGAACCTGGGTGTAGGAGAGCGAGAGAGAGGGGAATGCCACGATCTATACTCAGAAAGGGCCACGTCATGACACCTGTCATAGCTGTACATCTCATTAAACAAACTACTGTGACCTGACCTAGTGTAACGGCTTTCTTCCAGGGGTGAAGGAGAGGACCAAAGTGCAGCGTGGCTAGTGTTCAACATGTTTAATTAAAGAACAAGTGAAACACTACAAACAACATACAAAATAACAAATGTGAAAAAACCGAGACAGACCTATCTGGTGCAGACAAAACACAGAGACAGGAAACAACTACCCACAATCCCCAACACAAAACAAGCCACCTATATATGATTCTCAATCAGGGACAACGATTGACAGCTGTCTCTGATTGAGAACCATATTAGGCTGAACACAGAAACAGACGAACTAGACACACAACATAGAATTCCCACCCAGCTCACGTCCTGACCAACACTAAACAAGCAAAACACATAAGAACTCTGGTCAGGACGTTACAGTACCCCCCCCCCCCCCCCCTGAGGTGCGGACTCCGAACGCACCCCTAAAACTCAAGGGGAGGGTCTGCGTGGGCATCTGTCCGCGGTGGCGGCTCCGGCGGTGGACGAGGACACCACTCCACCACTGTCTTTGTCCCCCTCCTTAGCGTCCTTTGAGTGGCGACCCTCGCCCACGACCTTGGCCTAAGAATCCTCCCCAAGGCCCCCACATGATTTAGGAGGTAGCTCAGGACAGAGAGGTAGCTCAGGACAGAGAGGTAGCTCAGGACAGAGAGGTAGCTCAGGACAGAGAGGTAGCTCAGGACAGAGGGGCAACTCCGGACAGAGAGGCAGCTCAGGACGAATAGCAGCTCCGGACTGAATGGCAGCTCCGGACTGAGTGGCAGCTCATGACTGAGTGGCAGCTCATGACTGGAGGGCAGCTCATGACTGGAGGGCAGCTCATGACTGGAGGGCAGCTCATGACTGAAGGGCAGCTCAACTGAAGGGCAGCTCATGACTGAAGGGCAGCTCATGACTGAAGGGCAGCTCATGACTGAAAGGCAGCTCATGACTGAAGGGCAGCTCATGACTGGAAGGCAGCTCATGACTGGAAGGCAGCTCATGACTGAAGGGCAGCTCATGACTGGAGGGCAGCTCATGACTGGAGGGCGGCTCTGGCAGCTCCTGACAGGCTGGCGGCTCTGGCAGCTCCTGACTGGCTGGCGGCTCTGGCAGCTCCTGACTGGCTGGCGGCTCTGGCAGCTCCTGACTGGCTGGCGGCTCTGGCAGCTCCTGACTGGCTGGCGGCTCTGGCAGCCCCTGACTGGCTGGCGGCTCTGGCGGCTCCTGACTGACGGACGGCTCTAGCGGCTCCTGACTGACGAACGGCTCTGACGGCTCGGGATAGACGGGCGGCTCTAATGGCTCGGGACAGACGGACGGCTCAGATGGCGCTGGGCAGACGGACGGCTCAGATGGCGCTGGGCAGACGGACGGCTCAGATGGCGCTGGGCAGACGGATGGCTCAGATGGCGCTGGGCAGACGGATGGCTCAGATGGCGCTGGGCAGACGGATGGGTCAGATGGCGCTGGGCAGACGGATGGCTCAGATGGCGCTGGGCAGACGGATGGCTCAGATGGCGCTGGGCAGACGGATGGCTCAGACGGCGCTGGGCAGGCAGGCAGCTCAGACGGCGCTGGGCAGACGAGCAGTGCAGACGGCGTTGAGCAGACGAGCAGTGCAGGCGGGGTTGGGCAGACGGCCGACTCTGACCTGCTGAGGCGCACAGTAGGCCTGGAGCGTGGTGCCGGAACTGGTGGCACCGGACTGGAGGCACGCACCTCAGGGCTAGTGCGGGGAACAGGGCACACTGGACTCTCGAGGCGCACTATAGGCCTGGTGCGTGGTACCGGAACTGGAGGTACCGGGCTGAGGGCACGCACCTCAGGGCGAGTGCGGGGAGAAGGAACAGTGCGTACAGGGCTCTGGAGACGCACAGGAGGCTTGGTGCGTGGTGCCGGATTTGGAGGCACTGGGCTGGAGACACGCACCATAGGGAGAGTGCGTGGAGGAGGAACAGGCCTCTGGAGACGCACTGGAAGCCTGGTGCGTGGTGTAGGCACTGGTGGTACTGGGCTGGGGCCACGCACCATAAGGAGAGTGCGTGGAGGAGGAACAGGGCTCTGGAGACGCACAGGAGGCTTGGTGCGTGGTGCTGGAACTGGTGGTACCGGGCTGAAGGCACGCACCATAGGGCTAGTGCGTGGAGAAGGAACAGGGCTCTGGAGACACACAGGAAGCCTGGTGCGTGGTGTAGGCTCTGATGGTACTGGGCTGGGGCGGAAAGGTGGCGCCGGATATACCGGACCGTGCAGGCGTACTGGCTCCCTTGAGCACTGAGCCTGCCCAACCTTACCTGGTTGTATGCTCCCCGTAGCCCGCCCAGTGCGGGGAGGTAGAATAACCCGCACTGGGCTGTGTTGGCGAACCGGGGACACCATGCGTAAGGCTGGTGCCATGTATGCCGGCCCGAGGAGACGTACTGGAGGCCAGATACGTTGAGCCGGCTTCATGACACCTGGCTCAATGCCCAATCTAGCCCGTCCAGTGCGGGGAGGTGGAATAACCCGTACCGGGCTAAGCACACGTACAGGAGACACCGTGCGCTCTTCCGCATAACACGGTGTCTGCCCGTACTCCCGCTCTCCACGGTAATCACACACCTCAGGGCGAGTACCGTGTATACTACGCCAAACCAACATCTCTCTCTTCGCTCTCCCCCAATATCACCAACAACTCATCAAATGTCTCATAATCTCCCATCCTTTCACTTTCCTCCAATCTGTCCAATAACTCCTCCACATTCTTCGACTCGTACCTCAATTTAGCCCACTGCTCCTTCTGGTAAGCACGGGGAACTGGCTCAAATCTCCCACTTGACCCAGCCATACGCCCCGTGTGCCCCCCCCCAATAAATTTTTGGGGGAGCCTCTCGGGCTTCCACCCACTCTGCCTTGCTAGCTCCCGCTGCTGCTGCTGCTGCTGCCGCTGTTGCCTGTTGCCACGCTGCTTGGTCCGAGTTTGGTGGGTGGTTCTGTAACGGCTTTCTTCCAGGGGTGAAGGAGAGGACCAAAGTGCAGCGTGGCTAGTGTTCAACATGTTTAATTAAAGAACAAGTGAAACACTACAAACAACATACAAAATAACAAATGTGAAAAAACCGAGACAGACCTATCTGGTGCAGACAAAACACAGAGACAGGAAACAACTACCCACAATCCCCAACACAAAACAAGCCACCTATATATGATTCTCAATCAGGGACAACGATTGACAGCTGTCTCTGATTGAGAACCATATTAGGCTGAACACAGAAACAGACGAACTAGACACACAACATAGAATTCCCACCCAGCTCACGTCCTGACCAACACTAAACAAGCAAAACACATAAGAACTCTGGTCAGGACGTTACACCTAGCTGTTCATCTCATTAAACAAACTACTGTGACCTGACCTAGCTGTTCATCTCATTAAACTAACTACTGTGACCTGACCTAGCTGTTCATCTCATTAAACAAACTACTGTTACCTGACCTAACTGTTCATCTCATTAAACAAACTACTGTGACCTGACCTAGCTGTTCATCTCATTAAACAAACTACTGTGACCTGACCTAGCTGTTCATCTCATTAAATAATAATAGAACATGGGTGTAGGAGAGCGAGAGAGAGGGGAATGCCACGATCTATACTCAGAAAGGGCCACGTCATGACACCTGTCATAGCTGTTCATCTCATTAAACAAACTACTGTGACCTGACCTAGCTGTTCATCTCATTAAACTAACTACTGTGACCTGACCTAGCTGTTCATCTCATTAAACAAACTACTGTTACCTGACCTAACTGTTCATCTCATTAAACGAACTACTGTGACCTGACCTAGCTGTTCATCTCAGTAAACAAACTACTGTGACCTGACCTAGCTGTTCATCTCATTAAACAGCATTTACCAGCATTTTGTGAAGTGCACCAGTCCCTCCTGCAGCAAAGCACCCCCACAACATGATGCTGCTACCCCCGTGCTTCACGGTTGCTTCACGGTTGGGATGGTGTTCTTCGGCTTGCAAGCGACCCCCTTTTTCCTCCAAACATAACAATGGTCATTATGGCCAAACAGTTCTATTCTTGTTTCATCATTCCAGATGACATTTCTCCAAAAAGTACAATCTTCGTCCCCGTGTGCAGTTGCAAAACGTAGTCTGGCTTTGTTATGGCGGTTTTGGAGCAGTGGCTTCTTCCTTGCAGAGCGGCCTTTCAGGTTATGTCGATATAGGACTCGTTTTGCTGTGGATATAGATACTTTTGTACCTGTCTCCTCCAGCATCTTCACAAGGTCCTTTGCTATTGTTCTGGGATTGATTTGCACTTTTCGCACCAAAGTACGTTCATCTCTAGGAGACGCGTCTCCTTCCTGGGCGGTATGACGGCTGCGTGGTCCGATGGTGTTTATACTTGCATACAATTGTTTGTACAAATGAACGTTACACCTTCAGGCATTTGGAAATTGCTCCCAAGGATGAACCAGACTTGTGGAGGTCTACAATTTCTGAGGTCTTAGCTGATTTATTTTGATTTTCCCATGATGTCAAGCAAAGAGGCACTGAGTTTGAAGGTAGGCCTTGAAATACATCCACAGATACACCTCCAATTGTCAATTAGCCTATCAGAAGCTTCTAAAGCCATGACATCATTTTCTGGAATTTTCCAAGCTGTTTAAAGGCACAGTCAACTTAGTGTAAACTTTTGACACACTAGAATTGTGATACAGTGAATTATAAGTGAAATAATCTGTCTGTAAACAATTGTTGGAAAAATGACTTGTGTCATGCACAGAGTAGATGTCCTAACCGACTTGCGGAAACTATGGTTTGTTAACAAGAAAATTGTGGAGTGGTTGAAAAACAAGTTTTAATTACTCCAACCTAAGTGTATGTAAACTTCTGTCTTCAACTGTATATTCCATATTTTTTTACTTGTGGATGATGTGTGTATTGTTATTGTACTGCTAGATTTATTACTGCACTGTTGGAGCTAGAAACAGAAGCATTTCACTGTACCTGAGATAACATCTGCAAATCTGTATACTTACCAATAAATTTTGATTTGATTTGATTTGTGTGTGTGTGTGTGTGTGTGTGTGTGTGTGTGTGTGTGTGTGTGTGTGTGTGTGTGTGTGTGTGTGTGTGTGTGTGTGTGTGTATGTGTGTGTGTGTGTGTGTGTGTGTGTGTGTGTGTGTGTGTGTGTGTGTGTGTGTGTGTGTGTGTGTGTGTGTGTGTGTGTGTGTGTGTGTGTGTGTGTGCAAAGCTTCATGTTTTATTTTGATTTCAGGCATTTTTACTCCCCAGTAAAATGTTATTTTTACTCCTGAATCTTGGGCACCTCCATTGGGATTATTCAGTTGCATTGCATCGCATTTCCTCATTATACTGTTACAACAGAATTACATATATGCTCTTTTTGTTCTGCTTGCAAATGGAAGCAGATTAATCCTAAAAACACATACTAAGCTGTTGCTGCAGTCTTGAAAATGTGTTGTACATCCAAAACATTGACAATTAAATGTCTCCTTTTTTTGCACTTGCCTAAGTTTTCTATGCAGTGTTTATCCCTACGGGGAGTCCCATTTACTGTGTAGCGCTGATATCTGTTTATTATCCATTTCTAAGTGCCTAGCAAACATGTATGCAAATTACTTTCGACAGGGGGCTTGATAATGGATGTGACTCAATTAACTTGCTCCTGCTCCTTTCTCCTGAGTCATTTATGTCCATCTGTTCTCTTCTCTCATTACCACATCTCTTTCTTCCAGTTCCACCACTCAGAATCTCACTATATGGTGCTGTCTCTATACATATGAGCCTGGTCATCTATGTACAGTGCCTCGGAAAGTATTCAGACCCCTTGTCTTTTTCAGCATTTTGTTATGTTACAGCCTTATTCTAAAATTGATTAAATTATTTCTTTCCCCTCATCAATCTACACACAATACCCTGCAGTGACAAAGCAAAAACCGGTTTTTCGAAATGTTTGCTAAATTATTAAAAATGAAAAACGGAAATATTACATTCACATAAGTATTCAAACCCTTTGCTCAGTACTTTGTTGAAGCACATTTGGCAGCGATTATAGCCTCGAGTCTTCTTGGCTTTCTTGTGCCTTTGAATGAGGAGTGGCTTCCGTCTGGCCACTCTACCATAAATGCCTGATTGGTGGAGTGCTTCAGAGATGGTTGTCCTTCTGAAAGGTTCTCCCATCTCCACAGAGGAACTCTCGAGCTCTATCAGTGACCATCGGGTTCTTGGTTATCTTCCTGACCAAGGCCCTGGTACTTCAATTGCTCAGATTGGCCGGGTGGCCAGCTCTAGGAAGAGTCTTGGTGGTTCCAAACTTCTTCCATTTAAGATTTGTCAATTCCTTTGACCTCAGGGCTTGGTTTTTGCTCTGACATGCACTGTCAACTGTGCTACCTTATATAGACAGGTGTGTGCCTTTCCAAATTAATTGAATTTACCACAGGTGGACTCCAATCCAGTTACAAAAACATCTCAAGGGATCAATGGAAACAGGTTGCATCTGAGCTCAATTTCGAGTCTCATAGCAAAGGGTCTGAATACTTATGTAAATAAGGTATTTCCTTTTTTTATCTTTAATACATTTGCAAGAATGTACAAAAACCTGCTTTTGCTTTGTCATTTTGGGCTATTGTGTGTAGATTGCTGAGGAATCTTTTGCATTTAATCTATTTTAGAATAAGGTTGTAACGTAACAAAATGTGGAAAAAGTCAAGGGGTCTGAATACTTTCCGAATGCACTGTATGTGCTTTAGCCAACCCCTCTGACTGTCATTGTCATGCTATACATGTTTCTGTAAGACAAAGGACAAATTATACCCTGGTCCCAGATCTGTAGGATTAGGGTTAAAGCTAAGGCATGACAACAGTAGTCAGATGATTTAGCTAAAGCCCGATCATTGTAGTAGAACCAATCTAGCTATTACTTCATGATTGTTTTCCATCTGTGTGTGTACTGTAGGTCAGACTTTGATCTACAACGACCGGTCAGTCCAGGAGAGCCACCACATCAGTGCTGCGTTCCATCTTCTACAGGACGACCAATCCAACATCTTCACGAACCTCTCCAGAGAACAGTGGATGTAGGAGAGATGTACTATATCAATATGCTGTGAGACAGACAGACAGACAGACAGACAGACAGACAGACAGACAGACAGACAGACAGACAGACAGACAGACAGACAGACAGACAGACAGACAGACAGACAGACAGACAGACAGACAGACAGACAGACAGACAGACAGACAGACAGACAGACAGACAGACAGACAGACAGACCCAACCTCAACTCTGCTTTGAGCAGCACAAATCTATGTTACCATGGGAACAGGGAAACCCATCAGGACAGTCTGGAAAGGTTAGATGGGTTTGTTTATGCGTTTGTGTGTGAAAGGGCAGTCTGGAAAGGTTAGACGGGTGTGTTTCTGTGTGTGTGACAGGGAGCTGCGAGCGCTGGTGATAGAGATGGTGTTGGCTACAGACATGTCGTCTCACCTTGTCCAGGTCAAAGCCATGAAGGGGTGTCTGCAGCAGCATGAAGGGTACGTGCTGTTCCACACTTTACCCAGGTCACATCATCAACCGAGATGTAGAATTTGGTGGTACAGATGTAGGATCTTAATTTGAGACAACTTGTTACAGCAGGAAAATAATCCTGCAGCAACAGGAAATGTGAAGTATTATGTGGATTATAATGAATGTATGGGTTGATATAATTTTCGTTAGGAGCAAGTCGAGTCTGACATTTTTAAGTGGAAATGACAAACGTTAGAAGACTTTTTAATCCTCAAATATACTACAAGTTTGCATTTCCTGCCATGCAGGGAAATTCTCAGCAACAAAATAATGATCAAATTAACTGTAGGCCTACTAGATAGCACATTGTGAGAAAGGTACTATATTAAATGTCATCATATTTATACTTGAAGAGCAATTTATTTTTCACAACTTAAAATTAATGTGCTGTGTAATTCTCCCATTGACTCCAATGATTAACATGACAGCCAAAGAAGCTCAAGTTCTGTTCTGGTCCATATCCAGCAGTCACTCGTGGTCATTTGTTTCCTGTGGTCAACAGCATAGACAAACCAAAAGCGCTGTCCCTACTACTGCACACTGCAGACATCAGCCACCCCTCTAAGCCCTGGAGTCTACACTCTCGCTGGACCAAAGCCCTCATGGACGAGTTCTTCAGACAGGTAGGACCCATGGAGGAACATACAACTAGGTACAGGGTTTTCTTGACTGTTTCAGTTTTAGATAGTCTTTGGTACTGTGTTGGTCCTGGATCGCCTTGTGTACTGTGTCGGTTCTGGATCGTCTTGTGTACTGTGTCGGTTCTGGATCGTCTTCTGTACTGTGTCGGTCCTGGATTATCTTGCTCATTGTTGTTGATTGTCTTTGAAACAATTTTTCTCTCTTTCTGTCTCTCTGAGGGTGACAGAGAGGCAGAGCTTGGTCTTCCCTTCTCTCCACTGTGTGATCGGAACAGCACCCTGGTCGCAGAGTCACAAATAGGCAAATTATAAGACATTACTGCACATGGTCATCACTGAGTCATCCATTTGAGTCATCACTGAGTCATCCCTGAGTCATCATCAACAATCAATATATATGCTCTCATTTTATATACTTTGGACAATGTGTACGCAAAACCATACTGTCTAAAGCACATATGCAGGTTGTGTATGAAGATGTGATCTTTAACATGTAAAAAACAGAGTTGTTACATAATGTATAATATGAGTATTATTAGACATACATGTTAGTCATTTAGCAGACGCCCTTATCCAGAGCCACTTGTAGTAGTCAGTGCATACATTTTCATACTACGTAGCAATTCTTTTCGTAGTATATAGCTAACAATACTGTTTTTGTGCGCAGGTTTCATAGACTTCATAGTAGACCCTACGTTCTCCCTACTGACTGACGTGGCTGAGAAGATAGTCATTCCCCTGGTGGAAGACAACCCAGGCCCACCGGACCCCTGCAATCGACATAGGTGGCATTCAAAGCATGTTTATGAGACTAGAACCCCAGCCGAGACATTAGTTAGCTAGTTGGTTTCTTAACTTGTACCTACACACGACAAATACTTTCAAACACTTGGGCTGCTGTACAATGGAACTAATGGAATAGTTCCAAAAGCACAACCCCAATTACATTTGACATATGTGTTTGACTCAGGTCTGATGCATTTTTTGTCGTTTTTCCAGTAATCTGTGGAAGGAGAGTTCCAGAGGACTACAGTGGAGCTTGTCTCACATCACCTCAGAACTGGTCAGCTTCAGATCCACCTGGACACGACACACAGAAGACAACAAGTTCAAATGGAAGGAGAGCGGCTCCAATGGTAATGTGACAGACTTCTATTAACACCTTGTTGTAGCCCAGAGGTGGACAATCTTACCATGCCAGGTGTAACGGATGTGAAATGGCTAGTTAGCGGTGGTACGCGCTAATAGCGTTTCAATCGGTTACGTCACTCGCTTTGAGACCTTGAAGTAGTGGTTCCCCTTGCTCTGCAAGGGCCGCGGCTTTTGTGGAGCGATGGGTAACGATGCTTCGTGGGTGACTGTTGTTGATGTGTACAGAGGGTCCCTGGTTCGCGCCCGGGTCGGGGGGAGGGAACGGTCTAAAGTTATACTGTTACACAGGCATGGCTGGTTGGGGTGGTGTTTTGACGCTTGGCTGGAATCCCGACACCAGCTGTCGCAGTGTATGATTGATTGCTCACCCCTTGGCTTGGCTCTATGAATACTCAGTGGGTGCATCCCAAATGACACCCTATTCCTATGCAGTACACTACTTTCGACCTGGGCCCATAGGGCTCTGGTCGTAAGTAGTTCACTATATAGGGAATAGGGATCCATTTGGGGCGCAGCCAGTGTCTCTCTTTGATTTCCAAAATGATTGAGGAGATATCAAGGAGATGAACAGACATACAGTATGCCATGTTTATACCTGGTACTAACATCCATCTTGTGTCTGGATCATGTCCACATTCGGATTATGCCCACATTTTCAGCCAGGTTTAGATGATTAAAAGAAGCATTATGAACTGATTTCGATCAGTGTAAATGGACAAGATCAGGATGAATATACTGTAGATATGGTTTTCTTTCCAACCTATTGTATTTCAATCAAACTATCAGACTATCATGCTATCATGTTATCATACCATCATGCTATCGAGCAATCATGCTATCATTATTTATTTATTTATTTTATCTGTTATTTTACCAGGTAAGTTGACTGAGAACACGTTCTCATTTACAGCAACGACCTGGGGAATAGTTACCATCACCATCATACCATCATGCTATCAACCAATCATGCTATCATGCTATCATACTATCATGCTATCATGCTATCAAACCATCATGCTATCATACCATCCTGCTATCATACCATCATACTATCATACCATCCTGCTATCATACCATCATACTATCATACCATCATGCTATCATGCATCCTGCTATCATACCATCATGCTATCATACCATCCTGCTATCATACCATCATACTATCTTACCATCATGCTATCATACCATCATGCTATCATACCATCCTGCTATCATACCATCATACTATCTTACCATCATGCTATCATACCATCATACTATCATGCTATCATACCATCATGCTATCATGCATCCTGCTATCATACCATCATGCTATCATACCATCCTGCTATCATAGCACCTTACTATCTTACTATCATACTATCATACCATCATACTATCTTACTATCATACTATAATCATACTAAATATATTTGAATCCTGTTCCCCTCTCAGGGCTCTTGGATCAGATCGTGTCGAAGGAGCCGTCGGCTGGTAAAGACAATGAGCTCTCTGAACAACTGCTGCAGTCCCCTTCTAATGATGCTCAACAGTAGATAAGCTTCTCATCTAGTATGATGCCTATGTAAACGATATGTAAATGGAGGGTTGGGGAGTAACTGTTCACATGTAATCATTTACATGTAATCTGATAATAATACAAAAATGTAACTGTAATCAGCTACTTTACCAGATAAAATATTGTAAATGGATTACAAATACTTTTGAAAAACTAGATGATTACTTCTTCAATTACTTTTAAATTCAGAAAGGATGTTTGTGAAAGAATACAGTACGCCAGCTTTCTGTTGTCTCAATGACATTCAATTCAGCACTGAAAAAAGGTGCCAGTTTAAGTTTGTTCCACCTGGTTTTATGGATAATTTTCATATTCTTCTGATGTCTCTTAAGAGGAAAGTAATCAGTTGACATTACTGAGTGGAGGGGAAAGTAATCCAAAAGTAACTGAAAGTAATCAGATTATGTTACTGAGTTAAGGGGAAAGTAATCCAAAAGTAACTGAAACTGAGTTTGGGTATCCAAAAGTTAAGTTGCTGATTACAATTTTGGACAGGTAACTAGTAACTGTAACTGATTACATTTAGAAAGTAATCTATCCAACCATGTGTAAATTATAGTAATTGAATGAAGATTACCAAAACATGCTGGTCATGTTATATGCTAATTCCAATATATGTTTTTACAGTGGCTTGCTTGCAATCACACATTGTTTAACCAGTTAGGAAAACGTTCATGGAGAAACTTAGCAAAGATCATGTATCATGGGTAACATGGGTAGCATGTATGTTACATGGAATAGATGGGTAATGTCAAAGGTGCCAGCAGTGAAAGGCTGGCCTTATCATGTGGAAGATGTACGATGTAATCATGTGACTGTTGTTGTTGATGTAAAGTACAAGACAAAGAGTTTTCTACTTCTTTATATTCTACCCGTACCACTGAGATGTTGATGTGCTTTATATTCTACCCGTACCACTGAGATGTTGATGTGCTTTATATTCTACCCATACCACTGAGATAGATGTTGATGTGCTTTATATTCTACCCATACCACTGAGATAGATGTTGATGTGCTTTATATTCTACCCGTACCACTGAGATAGATGTTGATGTGCTTTATATTCTACCCATACCACTGAGATAGATGTTGATGTGCTTTATATTCTACCCGTACCACTGAGATAGATGTTGATGTGCTTTATATTCTACCCGTACCACTGAGGAGATGTTGAAGAGTGATTATTTATCTAATTCTTCATCTGCTTTCTTTGAATCCAAAGAATTGGAATCGTGAACTATACTGAACATACAGGATATGAGTAGCCAATGTCCCAGATCATTAGCCAATCTTCTGACTATCAGCCAGGAACATAGCCTGGCGACCCATCTATGGCCAAACTAGTGTTTCTTCTCCACGATGAGTCTTGATTTGCTTGCCTCCCTTAAGTTTTGTAGAATGCGGACACATTCTGATCATTCTGATTGGTTCCAGAAACCGGTGGGTTGGGCCAGAGCCGGCCTACATGATGACTGTATCAACTTTGATACTCTGATTGGTTAGATTGGTTAGAGACAATCCAATCACTGATTCAATTGTTTTGTACAACGCCCCTCATTTTCACACCAGCACAAATTACTTCTAGGATGGCAGTTTCAGATTTCAGGATGGCACGGTCATAGAGCATCAGGCAACCCAGAACTGCCATACTGTACAAGTCTTATATCTTTAATGTTGTGATTCTGAGGCCGTCCTAATATGGACACAGCACATCAAAGGCATGACAGACAGTAATAGTCAGAAGAGTTGAATGAAGCACTGCAGATCTGGGACCAGGCTGAGATATCAGTCCAATCCTTCAGCATAGTCCCGTTCACTGGTCCTCCAGTAGGAGGAGCCAAAACTGTGGGGAGGAAGATTGAACCAGGCTTCAGTGGAATTATGAAATGCATTGGGTGAAAACTGGTCACGTTGTGAAATATTTATGTGTTTTATGCTCGCAGCACCACGTCTATTGAATAATTGATAATAGGGTTTTGTTATAAGTCAACTTTACTTACTCAACATTATAGGTCAGTGATGCAACACTAAAGTCAGAGCCGTATTGTTGGCCTACTATGGGTAGTTCTTGGCATGAATTAAAATGGATTATAAATTGGGTGGTTCGAGCCCTGAGTGCTGATTGGCTGACAGCCGTAGTATATCAGACCGTATACCACGGGTATGACAAAATATTTATTTTTCCTGCTTTAATCACATTGGTAACCAGTTTATAATAGCAATAAGGCACCTCAGGGGTTTGTGGTATATGGCCAATATACCACGGCTAAGGGCTGAATCCAGTCACTCCGCTTTGCGTTCTTCCCTAAGAACAACCCTTAGCCGTGTTATATTGGCCATATACCACACCCCCTTGGGCCTTATTGCTTAATTATAGCATGGATTATGATTGGAATAATATGTTTTGTTTAAAGAAGTAAACACAAACGTTTGTCCAATTTCAACACTTTATTATAGCAAACCATTTTTTTATTTATTACATATGTAATCATTACCAGGTCAAACAAAGTTGAACTAAAATACAGATATAGATGGATTTGATGTACCGTAATTTATCATTAATAAAATTAAATAAATACACAATCATTTATGGTGTTCATACATTGAAAATTAATTACAAGATAATGTTTTTAACAAATGTAGAGTGTTCAATGCTAAATAACTGGAAAACTTTCTAAAAGCAGAATATAATTTTGGGTCAGATTCCCGGGACCACCCGTACATAAAACGTAGGAACACATGACTGTAAGTATATTACTTTTATGTTGAAATCCCTACACCTGTCTAATTCAGTAGACCTCTCTAGATTGACATGTCATTCATTTGCTGTATACTATACATACAGTACATTGAAGTAACACGCCTAATCTGTCATCAAAATGATATGATGACACTGACGAATATTAGGTCTAAAATGTCACCCAATCAGGACCCTAATGTCACATCAGTGAAGCAGAGTATGGGATTGAACTAGTGGAAAACAAATATAATTACCAAAGATAAAATAAGTTACATATGCTTCTGGACGTTGTTATGGTACAGAAAACAATACGATATACTTATATACTGGTAGTGAAATAAAAACTCTGAATGATGTACTGGGGGGAGTACAGCACTAAGGTGTGTGTAGTACTAAAGTTGTACTATGCATGACTGGTATGTCAATAGACACGTAAATAAATGTTGTTTTAGTTTTTAAAAGGTCAACGTTCACCCAGAGTCCTGTCCAATGAATTGGTCCCTTAATCAGATATGTCATGGAGACTTCAGAGACTCAAATAGACGGAGACTCAAAACAGACTCTGATCACAGCTCCAGATTGGATCATTGATGATTCCCAGGATGCCTCCCAAATAAGCACCGTGTCCCCAATAATACAGTAGTACACTACTCCACTTGGCTCTGGTCAAAGGTAATGCACTATATGAGGAATGATGTTCCCTAAGTGATGCAGTGATACTGCCCTGTGACTCTTAAAAATAGACAATGTGTCGTGGCACAAATATGAATAAGGACTAAATGCTGTTCTTGTTGTTGTTTATGAGAGTCTCTTTTGGCCCATCGAGGTCTAGTTCCTTCAAGAGTCCTGGACGGAATGTCGAAAACATCAAATCAATCTTAGAATAATCTTGAGACAATATTTGGATTTATGAGTATTATACAGGGGCCATATTAGACATGTGAGTGCTAGGTTGTTACAGTTTGTGTATACAACAAACCAAAAACTGTCACGAAAAATAGCCAAATATTTCCTGTCCTGGTTTGGAACATTAGACAATTAGTTACAGATTAGTAGGGGCAATCAAATGAGTAAAGCAATAGAAACAATGAACTGTATAATGGACTCAGATCATAAATAAACGCCTAGTCATCTCTCCACCTGCACGGTATAGTACCTGGCCGGACATATATCCTGATGTCCCCGTATCTACAGTGTGTCTGTTTATCAAAAGGATGATCACTTGTCTGTCTGTTGTCTGTAGTTATTGACTGAACACTCAGGTCCCAAATGGCAACCTATTCCCTACATAGTGCACTATTTTTGACCAGAGCCCTGTGGGAATAGGGATCCATTTGGGACACACTTCAGGTTGGTGTGGAGGCTGTTCCATGGTTCTATTTGTCTTCTTTTTCCTGGCTGGGTTTCTTTGTGTTCTTCTCCTCTGGACTCACTACGGATGCAGATTTTGTGTCTGTGGTTGAAATATTGGACACATATGCACACACAC
Organism: Salvelinus namaycush; assembly: GCF_016432855.1. Lineage (NCBI taxonomy): Eukaryota > Metazoa > Chordata > Actinopteri > Salmoniformes > Salmonidae > Salvelinus > Salvelinus namaycush. Next base: position 56,391,784 of record NC_052326.1, on the reverse strand, counting down.
AGGGAGAGAAAGAGGGAGAGAGGGATAGAAAGATAGAAAGATGGAGAGAGATAAATCAGTGAGATCAGGCTAGATATGTGAGAGCTTGTGAGCTTATTCCTACAGTATTTCTTTGACATTTTTTAATTAAACATTTCTTTAAAATTTTGATCCACGTAAAATTTTAGAGTCAGTATGCAGTAGGTTATAAAAATTGCTCCATTGTTGGCACACATTCAAACTATTGCAGGCGTATTGCAAAAAGTTGCTGTGTTCTGAAGCTACGTGATCAAAGCACTATTACAGATGCTAGCTTCATTATTATGCAAAATGAAGCCAAATCGTTAAATAGTTTAACAGATGAAAATAAACACTGTCTGGCTGAATTCTAAAGATTGCCATTGATTATATCAAAGGGATTAGGATAGTGTAACACTACTGTCTGCCATGGGTGCAGGGGCTCCACCTACCTGCTTGTGTGTGTTGTTTTTGTTGTGATGATGATGTTGCTGCCATGGGGACGGTGGAACATCCCACTTCTTCCTTGGAGAGGGAGCACTCATGTCCCCCTGAAGCGTCTGATAGACTGTCCCGCGAAAACTCTGCTGGAAACACACAAAGTGTCCTTTACAGAATAGATGTGGTTAGCAGGTCAATGGAAAACAGACTGTGAAGAATGGCGCCGGATTGATTCAACAAATCAAAGTGGATATTCTTTAAATCCGTCATGATTGATGTATTGTAACAGGCCCACAATGTGGTGACTAACATATTAGATATGTGTGTCTGCGAGCAGGGGTTGTAGGAGAGATTTAAATTCTGTACAGATATGAGATATACATTTTAAAATAGATTATAAATATAGTTTATTTATTTATTGTCCTATCATGATGGAATGGTCCCCAACCCTATAGCCTAGACACCCACCTGAGCGATCCATACACTAAGGAGAAGTCCTTATCTGTTTTATGGGTCTACTGTAAGTAGCCTGTACACAGCCAAGACAGAAAAATGAATGCAGTCAGAGACCAACTAAAGCAGCACCGCCCCCTCTAGACTCTGAGCCTGCCTGGCAGGGTTGGTCCTACAAAGCCAAAGCCCCCTGATGGGAGAGCATAATATACCAGGAATTGCTCAAAGCTGCTAATGAGAACCTTGATGACCTTGTACCTAGCCGGTGGAAGTCCCGATGGGGTGCCCCCACCCAGGCAGTAGCTGTGCTGACAACACTAGCTGCAGTAACCCATGGGGAAGGGGTCACAGTCAGACATTCAGAGAGGGAGAAAATGATTGTGGCCCTGGTGGCACAGAATAATCAAAGGTCTGACTTCACAGAGAATCTTGGGAAAATGGTCAGAACTGGGGACCAGCGTGTTTCATGTGAAGTGTGTATATTATTTTGCTCAAATTTGCATGCCTTCTCAAACAGCTGTAACTGTATATACATTCGCACATCAAGTCCTTTCTTGAGTTGGGCTCGGGGATGGAACTACCGTTGACCATCTGAGCTTGTGGTTGTTTGTGGGGGAATGGGATTGAGTTTGTATGTGTATGTGTATGTGTGTATGTATCCCACATCTGTTGCTATGGGGTAATGATGTTAGGGACAATATAGGATGAATCACAGTAATTGTTTGCTAAAATACTAATTGCTTGTCAGAAATATAAATGTTGGAAGGTCAATCCTGGTTATAGGTAACTGCCTACAATATTAAGCATATTATTTGTTAATTGTGTAAATTAAGATATCCAAGATTTTTTTATATATACATATTTTCTTACATCTATATACACTGCTCAAAAAAATAAAGGGAACACTTAAACAACACAATGTAACTCCAAGTCAATCACACTTCTGTGAAATCAAACTGTCCACTTAGGAAGCAACACTGATTGACAATAAATTTCACATGCTGTTATGCAAATGGAATAGACAACAGGTGGAAATTATAGGCAATTAGCAAGACACCCCCAATAAAGGAGTGGTTCTGCAGGTGGTGACCACAGACCACTTCTCAGTTCCTATGATTCCTGGCTGATGTTTTGGTCACTTTTGAATGCTGGCGGTGCTTTCACTCTAGTGGTAGCATGAGACGGAGTCTACAACCCACACAAGTGGCTCAGGTAGTGCAGCTCATCCAGGATGGCACATCAATGCGAGCTGTGGCAAGAAGGTTTGCTGTGTATGTCAGCGTAGTGTCCAGAGCATGGAGGCGCTACCAGGAGACAGGCCAGTACATCAGGAGACGTTGAGGGCAACAACCCAGCAGCAGGACCGCTACCTCCGCCTTTGTGCAAGGAGGAGCACTACCAGAGCCCTGCAAAATGACCTCCAGCAGGCCACAAATGTGCATGTTTCTGCTCAAACGGTCAGAAACAGACTCCATGAGGGTGGTATGAGGGCCCGCCGTTCACAGGTGGGGGTTGTGCTTACAGCCCAACACCGTGCAGGACGTTTGGCATTTGCCAGAGAACACCAAGATTGGCAAATTCGCCACTGGCGCCCTGTGCTCTTCACAGATGAAAGCAGGTTCACACTGAGCACATGAGCACGTGACAGACGTGACAGAGTCTGGAGACGCCGTGGAGAACGTTCTGCTGCCTGCAACATCCTCCAGCATGACCGGTTTGGCGGTGGGTCAGTCATGGTGTGGGGTGGCATTTCTTTGGGGGGCCGCACAGCCCTCCATGTGCTCGCCAGAGGTAGCCTGACTGCCATTAGGTACCGAGATGAGATCCTCAGACCCCTTGTGAGACCATATGCTGACACATGCACATTCCCGGTCATTTCTGGGGGGAATGGCCCTAGCCCTCACCCTCCGATCCAACAGGTCCCTGATGTGCTCAATGGGATTGGGATCCGGGCTCTTCGCTGGCCATGGCAGAACACTGACATTCCTGTCTTGCAGGAAATCACGCACAGAACGAGCAGTATGGCTGGTGGCATTGTCATGCTGGAGGGTCATGTCAGGATGAGCCTGCAGGAAGGGTACCACATGAGGGAGGAGGATGTCTTCCATGTAACGCACAGCATTGAGATTGCCTGCAATGACAACAAGCTCAGTCCAATGATGCTGTGACACACCGCCCCAGACCATGACGGACCCTCCACCTCCAAATCGATCCCGCTCCAGAGTACAGGCCTCGGTGTAACGCTCATTCCTTCGATGATAAACGCAAATCCGACCATCACCCCTGGTGAGACAAAACCGCGACTCGTCAGTGAAGAGCACTTTTTTCCAGTCCTGCCTGGTCCAGCGACGGTGGGTTTGTGCCCATAGGCAACGTTGTTGCCGGTGATGTCTGGTGAGGACCTGCCTTACAGCAGGCCTACAAGCCCTCAGTCCAGCCTCTCTCAGCCTATTGCGCACAGTCTGAGCACTGATGGAGGCATTGTGCATTCCTGGTGTAACTCGGGCAGTTGTCGTTGCCATCCTGTACCTGTCCCATAGGTGTGCTGTTCGGATGTACCGATCCTGTGCAGGTGTAGTTACATGTGGTCTGCCACTGCGAGGACGATCAGCTGTCCGTTTTGTCTCCCTCTAGCGCTGTCTTGTCTCACAGTACGGACATTGCAATTTATTGCCCTGGCCACATCTGCAGTCCTGATGCCTCCTTGCAGCATGCCTAAGGCACATTCACTCAGATGAGCAGGGACTCTGGGCATCTTTCTTTTGGTGTTTTTCAGAGTCAGTAGAAAGGCCTCTTTAGTATCCTAAGTTTTCATAACTGTGACCTTAATTGCCTACCGTCTGTAAGCTGTTAGTGTCTTAACGACCGTTCCACAGGTGCATGTTCATTAATTGTTTATGGGTCATGAACAGGTATGGGAAACAGTGTTTAAACCCTTTACAGTAAAGATCTGTGAAGTTATTTGGATTTTTACGAATTATCTTTGAAAGACAGGGTCCTGAAAAAGGGACGTTTCTTTTTTTGCTGAGTTTATTATGATAAATAGAATTGAAACTTGTGTCTCATGGTAAATGGTGAAATAAGTATAGCCAGTTATAAGTGTAATGGCTAGCAGATAATATGAAAAGACAATCAGTATTTACCTGGCTAAAAGAGAAGGAATATAATATCTATTGCTTACAGGAAACTCATTCAACAATTTTAGATGAAGTTGTGTAGAAAAAAGTGTAGAAAAAGGACTGGGGGGGGGGGGGCGAAATATACTTCTCCCATGGGCAAAGTAACTCAAAAGGGATGATGATATTAATTAACAATCATTTTGATCCGAATGTGCAAATTGTCCAAACAGATCCGTAAGGTAGATGGATGATTTTAAATATGTAATTGAATCATAAACAGATATGGCTCATTAATCTATACCGGTGCAAATAATGATCAAACCTACAAGCAAAACAAGACTATTATTATGGTGGGAGATTATAATACAGTTTTAAATACCTCAATGGACCATAAAGGAAATCACACTACAAACTATCACCTTCATGCACTTTTAAGGAAATCCCGAATATCATGGATATGTTGGAACTAGTGGCTATGTGGAGGCTTAAATATCCTGACCGTGTGAGATATACAGTGCATTCGGAAAGTATTCAGACCCTATACTTATGTAAATGTAATATTTCCAGTTTTTATTTTTAATACATTTGCAAACATTTCTAAAACACTATTTTTGATTTGTCATTATGGGGTATTGTGTGTAGATTGATGAGGGATAAAACACTTTTAAATACATTTTAGAATAAGGCTGTTACGTAACAAAATGTGAAAAAAGTCAAGGGGTCTATGTGAAATGCACATAATCGATAGGCAAAATGTAGGCACATTTCACTTGGGGGCAATGAGGAGATTCGGGATCTTTCACCCACGGCATCTTTCCGACACACGTTTCCATGGCATTTACATTGTTTTGGTTGAGTTCCATTGACCTCTTTACCATTTTTATTAATGGGTTGCATGGTTCTTCACAATATTGTTTTGAACGTTCGTTTTAGGACTGATGCTCAACCAAGCATTCTACTCAATGCAGTCTCAATTGGTGCCGATAAAGATTTTGTCTAAAGTGCATTACTGTGGCTTGGAAACACAATGACATTTCAAAAGGAGGCAAAAAAATTTTTTTGTCATCATTGTGATGTCCCCAGATTGACTTTAGATGCAGTTTAACTTTAGCTAGCTAGCTAATATTGAGGGGAGAGCACATACATTTTAGCTAGCCAACGTTAGCATTGCTAACTTTTTCTAACAAACGTTACTAGCTCATGGCAACATTGCCATCTCTCTAAAGTAAACTTGACGACATCACAATAATGGCAAAGTTATTTTCTACAAATGATTTGTCTATGTTAGCAATGTCATAATTCCAGAGGAAACAGCCATTAGCTCAGTACAGAAAGTCTTGGCATTAACCATCAGTCAGAATTCAATATGCTGCGGCGTCTGTAGACCGCTGATAACCATGGCAACAACACAACCGAGTGACGGAGATGCAATCCAAGAACAGTATGGTAATGACTTTTTAAATTCTCCAATTTCTATATTCCAAATGTTATTTGGAATGTTCTAATTCCAATTCCCTTGTTCCAGTTCCATTGTTCCAGTTCCAAACCTGTTCTTATTGTATTGAGGGGAGAATCACCTCTTCATCTCATCAGTCAATGTTATTACTGATGGTGAGTGAGTTTTAAAGGTTGATATTTTTAAAAGGCCAAAGTTGACTATTGATGGTAATGATTCAGAGGGGTTGGGTTAAATGCGGAAGACACATTTCGGTTTAATGGATTCAGTTGTGCAACTGACTAAGTATACTCTTTTCCCTTTCCCATTGATTATTTGCATCCACTGGTTCTCATTTCTTTCTAGACGTTGCCGTTTAATACATTTTTCCATTCTGATTTTCAATACTCTATACTAAATTGGACTATGGGACAAAAACAATGTGTCTTTGCGAGAGGAAAATGTCACCCAGCATAGTATCAAAGGCACCAATATTGAGGCAATATTGCAACCTACATACAGTTGAAGTCCGAGGTTTACAAACACTTAGGTTGGAGCCATTAAAACTAGTTTTTCAACCACTCCACACATTTCTTGTTAACAAACTATAGTTTTGGCAAGTCGGTTAGGACATCTACTTTGTGCATTACACAAGTAACTTTTCCAACAATTGTTTACAGACAAAGTATTTCACTTATAATTCCAGTGGGTCAAAAGTTTACATGCACTAAGTTGACTGTGTGTCACGCCCTGACCTTAGAGAGCCGTTTTATTTCTCTATTTGGTTAGGTCAGGGTGGGTGTGATTTGGGGTGGGCATTCTATGTTGTCTATTTCTTTGTTTTTGGCCGAGTATGGTTCTCAATCAGAGGCAGCTGTCTATCGGTGTCTCTGATTGGGAATCATACTTCGCAGCCGTCATAACACTCAGGAAGGAGACGCGTTCTGTCTCCTAGAGATGAACGTACTTTGGTGCGAAAAGTGCAAATCAATCCCAGAACAATAGCAAAGGACCTTGTGAAGATCCTGGAGGAAACAGGTACAAAAGTATCTATATCCACAGCAAAATGAGTCCTATATCGACATCGGCCACTCAGCAAGGAAGAAGCCACTGCTCCAAAACCGCCATAAAAAGGCAGACTACGTTTTGCAACTGCACATGTGGACAAAGATTGTACTTTTTGGAGAAATGTCCTCTGGTCTGATGAAACAACAATAGAACTGTTTGGCCATAATGACCATTGTTATGTTTGGAGGAAAAAGGGTGAGGCTTGCAAGCTGAAGAACACCATCCCAACCGTGAAGCACGTGGGTGGCAGCATCATGTTGTGGGGGTGCTTTGCTGCAGGAGGGACTGGTGCACTTCACAAAATAAATGGCATCATGAGGTAGGAAAAGTATGTGGATATATTGAAGCAACATCTCAAGACAGTCAGGAAGTTAAAGCTTGGTCACAAATGGGTCTTCCAAATGGACAATGACCCCAAGCATACTTCCAAAGTTGTGGCAAAATGGCTTCAGGACAACTAAGTCAAGGTATTGGAGTGGCCATCACAAAGCCCTGACCTCAATCCTATAGAAAATGTGTGGGCAGAACTGAAAAAGTGTGTGCGAGCAAGGAGGCCTACATACCTGACTCAGTTACACCAGCTCTGTCAGGAGGAATGGGCCAAAATTCACCCAACTTATTGTGGGAAGCTTGTGGAAGGCTACCCAAAACGTTTGACCCAAGTTAAACAATTTAAAGGCAATGCTACCAGATACTAATTGAGAGTATGTAAACTTCTGACCCACTGGGAATGTGATGAAAGAAATATAAGTTGAAACAGACAATTCTCTCTACTACTATTCTGACATTTCACATTCTTAAAATAAAGTGGTGATCCTAACTGACCTAAGACAGGGAATTTTTACTTGGATTAAATGTCAGGAATTGTGAAAAACTGAGTTTAAATATACTTGGCTAAGGTGTTTGTAAACTTCTGACTTCAACTGTATATACAGTAAACCTGGATCCATCCAGCCACAGAATCAGCCACAGCAGGGAATCTGAGCACAGCTCGAGGGTTCATTTTACTACTGAATTTAAAGCAGTTGGCACTGCTGGCATGCCAGGACTGCATTTCCTCTTCCCATTTATGATCTACCTCTTACTCTCCCACCGCACCCCCCCCCCCCCATCCCCCGACTGCCTGTTCCCTCTACCCAGGTCTCTCTCTTCCACCCATCTATCGCCCACCCCTTTTTTCCTCCCTCCACCCTTACCCTCCATCCCTTACCCTACCCTCCATCTGGCAGCGCAGCTTCTCGAAGGCCTCCGCAGTGACATTGTCGCCGGTTCCCCAGGCCTCCTCGTCCTCTGGTAGCTCCAGCTCCTCTCCGGTGGGCAGAGTGTCCGGGCTGGGTCTGTCTGACAGACAGCTCTCTGAGGAACACTCATCATCTCCACCTATATATTGTGTTGAAGAAAAATATGCAGAAGACAAATGTATGTTGTTCCCTGTAGCTTACGGAGAATAAAGTTGCAGTGTATTCTATTCTGGTGTCACGGTGTCCTGTGCAAGCAAACAATAAGGTATAAACTCTTCTCATACCGTGCTGCTGCTTGTACAGGTGGTGTTCTACCATGAACTGCAACTCTGCGGGGAGGGAGGGAGAATGTGAGAGAGGTAGAGAGGGAGGGGAAATACACAATAAAAGGTGTAGGAGTCAATGTACTGTACAGTATGCCATTATGAACTCATGAACTCTTCACCGTCTTGCTGTAACACAGCCTTCTCAAGCGCGTTCATTAGAGTTGAAGCTCCTTGTAATGTAATGGAAGTGACTTAGCCCATATTATTGTGTGAGCGATGAATGTGTTGATTGATTATACCTTTAGAGGTTCACCTAGGGGTCATGATAGGGGCTGTACCAAATGTTTGATGTATTATAATAATTGATTATGCTCATGTTGTATTAATAGAAGGGGAGGGGATATAAGACCCCTCCCTCCTTACATTTATAGGGTCCTAGACTACAGATTAACAATATATATATATACATTATGAAGTTTAATATTGTTTCACAGTACTTTTCTAGTCTCTCTGCCTCTTATGAAGAAACAGTTTGAGAAATGTGTGACTGAAGACAGAACTCTGCAGGGGAGTGTAAGAGATAAGAGACTAGTCAGACATTCCACTATAAATCAACTTGGACATTTACTGCTAAGCTTTAGATAGCTATATAAACCAGAGTTTTAGTGTTGAGTAGGCATGGTTTTGGTCTCAGGCGTAGAAGATAATGATGTAGGCAGTGACATCACTAGGGCTGGACATCGGGTTGAATAAAATAAAAACCTTTTCTTTGATGCAGAACTGACTCGGAAACATGCGTTATGTTCCTGTTGTCAACTTCTGTCTGCAATTGCGTTAATAAAGGTTTTTGAACGATTTAATCAAAGATATTGTCATAATGCTAATTTCACTGATGAGCCAATGATTGACAAGGAACAAGGAAACGAACCCCAACAATACCTACAGTGCCTTCAGAAAGTAGTCATACCCCTTGACGTATTCCACACTTTGTTGTGTTACAGCCTGAATTCAAAAATGTATTAAATACTTTTTCTTCTCACCCATCTACACAAAATACCCCATAATGACAAAGTGAAAACATGTTTTATTTTTGTTTAGCACATTTATTGAAAATTAAATACAAAAATATCTCATTCACATAAGTATTCAATCAATAGTTTGTAGAAGCACCTTTGGCAGCGATTACAGCAGTCTTTCTAGGTAAATTTATCAAAGCTTTCCACACCTGGATTTTGCATCATTTGCCCATTATTCTTTTAAAAATTCTTCAAGCTCTGTCAAATTGGTTGTTAATCATTGCTAGACAACCATTTTCAGGCCTTGCCATAGATTGTCAAGTAGATTTAAGTAAAAACTGTAACTAGGCCACTCAGGACATTCACTGTCTTCTTGGTAAGCAACTCCAGTGTATATTTGGCCTTGTGTTTTAGGTTATTGTCCTGCTGAAAGGTGAATTCATCGACCAGTGTCTGATGGAAAGCAGACTGAACAAGGTTTTACTCTAGGATTTGACCTGTGTTTAGCTCCATTTTGTTTATTTTTATTCTGAAAATCTTCCCAGTCCTTAACATTTACAAGCATACCCTTAACATGATGCAGCCACAACCATGCTTGGAAATATGAAGAGTGGTTCTCAGTAATGTGTTCTGTTGGATTTGAATTTTTTAGCAATTTTTTTTCAGTTTTACTTCAGTGCCTTGTTGCAAACAGGATTCATGTTTTGGAATATATTTATTCTGTACAGGCTTCCTTATTTTCACTCATTCAGGTTAGTATTGCTCAGTTTTGTCCTATCCTAGCCATTAAAAGTGTCACAAAAAGTACAAAGTGTTTGTTATGTGTTAAGCCTCTGTTAAAATACGCTTAAAATTATTTAAAGACAAGAAAGCGATTGTGATTGTGTTGAATTTTGTTTGGGAAATAAAAATGGACGTGGTTTGAAAAAGGTAGTGGTGATTTTTCATTCAGTAAAGAAATTTGTAGACGGCTTAATTTATCGTGTTCCGTGGCTCAACTTACCCCATATCTGTAGTGCTTACCTGAATTCTGATTATTTTCAGGGATACACAACATCCTGAAATATATGTAGATACTGTCTCTTTGTTAAAAAATAATACGATATTTCCCTTGACGGAGTAATGCTGAATGTACAAAAACTCTTCCCTACTGTTAGTTTCCCTACTGTTAGTTTCCCTACTGTTAGTTTCTCTACTGTTAGTTTCTCTACTGTTAGTTTCTCTACTGTTAGTTTCCCTACTGTTAGTTTCTCTGATGATAACGTGGCCAAGATCTATTCACTTCCCACTCTATTCCGAAACAGAACATAGACTCCTTAACACGCTGAGATAAAACTGGAACCAAAATACCATTCTCCTTCTGCAGAATAACCTTTTCTGAACCCTTTGTTCGGACTGTTGTGTTCGTTTCTTTGATCATTTGTCCAGGAGAGTCCTACAGCACCTTCAGGAAGTATTCATACCGCTTGACTTTTCCCACATTTTGTTATGTTACAGCCTGAATTTTAAAGGGATTAAATTGGGGTCATTGGCTCACACACAATACCCCATCATTCTAAAGTGGAATTATGTTTTTCGAAATTCTTACAAATTAATTAAAAATTGAAAAGCTGAAATGTCTTGGGTCATTAACTATTCAACCCCTTTTTTATGGCAAGCCTAAATAAGTTCAGGAGTAAAAAAATGTGCTTAAACAAGACATAATAAGTTGCATGGACTCAAACATGACGTTTGAATGACTACTTCATCTCTGTACCCCACACATACACTTATCTGTAAGGTCCTTTAGTCGAGCAAGTCATTTCAAACACAGATTCAACCAAAAAGCCATGACCAATGCCTCGCAAAAAAAGGGCACCTATTGGTAGATGGGTAAAAAAAAGCAGACATTTAATATCCCTTTGAGCATGAGGAAGTTATTAATTACACTAAGGATGGTGCATCAATACACCCAGGCACAACAAAGATACAGGCGTTCTTCCTAACTCAGTTGCCGGTGAGGAAGGAAACTGCTCAGGGATTTCACCATGGGGCCAATGGTGACTTTAAAACAAGTACAGAGTTTAATTAGGGATAGGCGTCTCGCTAGTGGGACAACTTCCGGTGACAATGGAGGGTGTGCAATTCAAATAAATAATCATAAAAATGATGGATATTAAACCTTTAGGTACATATAAGTGTCTTATATTCACAAATAACGATTAAATATTCACTTACTTTTTGAAAATCTTCCTCTGATTTGTCATCCAAAGGGTCCCAGCTATACCATGTAGTGTCATTTTATTAGATAAAATCCTTCTTTATATCCCAAAAGGTCTGTTTAGTTGGCGCCATCGATTTGAGTAATCCACTCGTTCAACATGCAGAGAAAGGAATCTGAAAATCTACCCCTAATCTTTGTTTCACCAAGTCAAAATACGTTTCTATTTACTCCTCAGATACCCTAAAATGAAACCGGGTCTGGCCGGTGTAGGCCGTCTGTCACGCCCTGGCCTTAGTATTCTTTGTTTTCTTTATGTTTTTTAGTTAGGTCAGGGTGTGACATGGGGAATGTATGTGTTTTTGTAGTGTCTAGGGGTGTTGTATGTGTATGGGGCAGTGTCTAGTGTAGTTGTCTAGTTATGTCTATGGCTGCCTAGATTGGTTCTCAATTAGAGGCAGCTGTGGTTCATTGTCTCTGATTGAGAGCCATATTTAAAGCAGTCATAGGCATTGGGGTTTTGTGGGTAATTGTCTATGTTGAACGTTTGTTGCTTGTCTATGCACTTACGTCATTTAGCTCCACGGTCGTTTGTTGTTTTGTTTAGTTTGTATTCAGTGTTCGTTTCGTGTTTTTCCCTTCTCTCAATAAAAGAGAAATGTATTTTGCACACGCATCGCCTTGGTCCTCTCTCTCACCCATAGACGATCGTGACAGAATTACCCACCAGAATCGGACCAAGCGGCGTGTGAAACAGCAACAGGACCCACCTACACAGGATTTCTGGACATGGGAGGACGAATTGGATGGTAAGGGACCTTGGGCTCAACCAGGAGAATATCGCCGCCCCAAAGCTGAGCTGGAGGCAGCGAAAGCAGAGAGGCGGCGATATGAGGAGGCAGCACAGAAGCAAGGCTGGAAGCCCGCGAGTACAACCCCAAAATTTCTTGGGGGGGGGCTAAAAGGGAGTGTGGCGAAGTCAGGTAGGAGACCTGCGCATACTCCCTGTACTTACCGTGGAGAGCGAGAGTACGGGCAGACACCGTGTTACGCAGTAGAGCGCATGGTGTCTCCAGTACGCGTGCATAGCCCGGTTCGGTACATTCCAGCTCCACCTATCGCCCGGGCTAGATTGAGCGTTGAGCCGGATGTCATGAAGCCGGCCCAACGCATCTGGCCACCAGTGCGTCTCCTCGGGCCGGCTTACATGGCACCAGCCTTACGCATGGTGTCCCCGGTTCGCCTACATAGCCCGGGCGGGTTATTCCACCTCCCCGCACTGGTCGGGCGACGGGGAGTATACAACCAGGTAAGGTTGGGCAGGCTCAGTGCTCAAGGGAGCCAGTACGCCTGCACGGTCCGGTATTTCCGGCGCCACCTCCCCGCTCCAGGCCAGTGCCTACACCACGCACCAGGTTTCCAGTGCGTCTCCAGAGCCCTGTTCCTCCTCCACGCACTCTCCCTGTGGTGCGTGTCTCCAGCCCAGTGCCTCCAGTTCCGGCACCACGCATCAAGCCTCCTGTGCATCTCCAGAGCCCTGTACGCACTGTTCCTTCTCCCCGTACTCGCCCTGATGTGCGTGCCCTCAGCCCGGTACCACCAGTGCCGGTACCACGCACCAGGCCTATAGTACGCCTTGAGAGTCCAGTGTGCCCTGTTGCTGCTCCCCGCACTAGCCTGAAGGTGCGTGTCTTTAGCCCGGTACCACCAGTGCCGGTACCACGCACCAGGCCTATAGTACGCCTTGAGAGTCCAGTGTGCCCTGTTGCTGCTCCCCGCACTAGCCTGAAGGTGCGTGTCTTTAGCCCGGTACCTCCAGTTCCGGTACCACGCACCAGGCCTACAGTGCGTCTCAGCCGGCCAGAGTCTGCCGTCTGCCCAGCGGCGCCTGAACTGCCCGTCTGCCCAGCGGCGCCTGAACTGCCCGTCTGCCCAGCGGCGCCTGAACTGCCCGTCTGCCCAACGGCGCCTGAACTGCCCGTCTGCCCAACGGCGCCTGAACTGCCCGTCTGCCCAACGGCGCCTGAACTGCCCGTCTGCCCAACGGCGCCTGAACTGCCCGTCTGCCCAACGCCGTCTGAACTGTCCGTCTGTACTGAGCCTGCAAAGCCGCCCGTCTGTACTGAGCCTGCAAAGCCGCCCGTCTGCCAGGAGCCTTCAGAGCCGTCCGCCAGACAGGAGCCGCTAGAGCCGTCCGCCAGACAGGATCAGCCAGAGCCGTCCGCCAGACAGGATCAGCCAGAGCCGTCCGCCAGCCAGGATCAGCCAGAGCCGTCCGCCAGCCAGGATCCGCCAGAGCCGTCCGCCAGCCAGGATCCGCCAGAGCCGTCCGCCAGCCAGGATCCGCCAGAGCCGTCCGCCAGCCAGGATCCGCCAGAGCCGGCCGCCAGGATCCGCCAGAGCCAGCCAGCCAGGATCCGCCAGAGCCAGCCAGCCAGGATCCGCCAGAGCCAGCCAGCCAGGATCCGCCCCTCAGTCCGGAGCTGCCCCTCAGTCCGGAGCTGCCCCTCAGTCCGGAGCTGCCCCTCAGTCCGGTGTTGCCCCTCAGTCCGGTGCTGCCCCTTAATCCAGTGGGGTTAATTTGGAGGGTGGCCATTTGGAGGAGGCTACCAAAGCGGGTATTGACAATGGTGGAGTGGGGGCCATGTCCCGCACCCGAGCCGCCGCCATGATGGGGCCCACCCCGGACCCTCCCCTTTCTATGTCAGGTTGTGCGGTCGGAGTCCGCACCTTTGGGGGGGGGTACTGTCACGCCCTGGCCTTAGTATTCTTTGTTTTCTTTATGTTTTTTAGTTAGGTCAGGGTGTGACATGGGGAATGTATGTGTTTTTGTAGTGTTTAGGGGTGTTGTATGTGTATGGGGCAGTGTCTAGTGTAGTTGTCTAGTTATGTCTATGGCTGCCTAGATTGGTTCTCAATTAGAGGCAGCTGTGGTTCATTGTCTCTGATTGAGAGCCATATTTAAGGCAGTCATAGGCATTGGGGTTTTGTGGGTAATTGTCTATGTTGAACGTTTGTTGCTTGTCTATGCACTTACGTCATTTAGCTCCACGGTCGTTTGTTGTTTTGTTTAGTTTGTATTCAGTGTTCGTTTCGTGTTTTTCCCTTCTCTCAATAAAAGAGAAATGTATTTTGCACACGCTGCGCCTTGGTCCTCTCTCTCACACATAGACGATCGTGACACCGTCATTATAAATAAGAATTTGTTCTTAACTGACTTGCCTAAATAAAGGTTACATTTAAATGTTAAAACATTTAATTTGACTAGGTGAAAATCTGTTTTTTGGACCTAACTTGTTTTTTTACTTCACAGATTTCACGAAATTATGGCCTCTTCCTAAATATTTGGTCAAATCATTAATTTTGTGCATGGTTTCCTAGAAACAAGGGTGGCTCAATTTAGCCCACTTTCTTATTTGTTCTGTTTAGGAAGTGAAGAGAGTGCAAACTGAGGACACAATCAGAACTTTGGACGGACTAACATATTATTAAACTGAAGAAAGTCACACTGCAATAACCCCATGTTTATTAAATAAATAAGAGCCAATCTTAATAAATGACTATGTTGATGCACACATGATGCTTATGTGTTACCTTCTCTACAATTCGTAAGCTATATGACCTCACCTTTCATGGTGGGTGTGCCTCTTGCTCCCTTCCTCCTCTGCCTGGGAGAGTTCAACAGGGCTGCCTGCAACAACATGTCAACATTAATAAGGTAAGCAGGCCAGAAGATATTCATTTGTCCATGGGTTGTAGTTACTAATGATTTCTCTATAGATGCATTCCATATGAAGTACACAGTTGATTACCTTGTATAACTGGTTAGGAAGACGGTCTTCGTCTATTTCTGTAGGAGGGAAAATTAAAGATGGGTTGTGAATTAAACTGTAACATAAACAATTCCGATGAACTGTGTAGGGTGGCAGGTAGTCTAGTTGTTAAGAGCTTTGGGCCAGTAACCTAAAAGATGCTGATTCGAATCTCGAGACAACTAGGTGCAAAATTAATTTGATGTGCACTTAACCCTAATTCCTTCTGTAAATCGCTCTGTAAAAGTGTCTGCTAAATGCCTAAAATAAAATGTAAAATGATGAACCCACACATAGCCTTGGCAGGACAGTATAGTCCGACAGCTCTGCCAGTCTACAGCTGTGTTCCAGTATATAGTCCTATAGCTCTGCCAGTCTACAGCTGTGTTCCAGTATATAGTCCTATAGCTCTGCCAGTCTACAGCTGTGTTCCAGTATATAGTCCTATAGCTCTGCCAGACTACAGCTGTGGCCCATGTTCCCAGACTCCAGAGGGACTTGAAGATGTATGGTGACTAAGGTGACCTTGTGCCAGTCTGTGTGTGTGTGTGTGTGTGTGTGTGTGTGTGTGTGTGTGTGTGTGTGTGTGTGTGTGTGTGTGTGTGTGTGTGTGTGTGTGTGTGTGTGTGTGTGTGTTATTGTAAATCTAGGATCAGTCCAGTGGCTGTAGTTAATGTCAGCATGGTGACTATCCAGCCACTGGTCCTGCAGACGTCAGGCCATCTGGACTGACTGGCACAAGGTCACACACACACACACACACACACACACACACACACACACACACACACACACACACACACACACACACACACACACACACACACACACACACGTTTATACACACACACATGTTTATACACACACACACACACAACATACATGTTTATACACACACACACACACACGTTTATACACACACACATGTTTATACACACACACACAACATACATGTTTATACACACTCAGACACAGAACATACATGTTTACACACACACGCACACACACAGTATTTTTCTAGGACACCACCACCTTGTTGCCTAGCAACCTAAACATCCCCAGACACCAGTACAGTTCCGTGTGTCTGTGTGTGTCTGTGGGTGTGTCCATGCGACCTCCATGCATGTGCGTGTACACTTGAGCATGTTTGTGTGTGTTTGTCTGAGTGTATGTCTGCATATGAAATGTGAACAGCTCTTCAACACGCCTGTGATGTGTCTGTATCTGTTTCATCACTCCTCTCTGCACCAAATAACAATTCAGCATGTTTTAATAACTAGATCAACTGAATAAAAAAAATACAAAATTAACGACTTCTCATAATAACACACCAAGACAGCCCCTTTTCATTTGTATGCATCAAACATCCATATTTTTAGCAAGTCCCAAGTGTCTGGCCATCAAGATTTATGTTTCTAAACCATTAAAATAAGTAGGGCAGCTCTCTCTCTCTCTCTCTCTCTCTCTCTCTCTCTCTCTCTCTCTCTCTCTCTCTCTCTCTCTCTCTCTCTCTCTCTCTCTGTGTCTCTCTCTCTCAGATGGTAAGGGTTACAGCTCAGTGTGTGAATGTGAATAAGCTGATAGGTCTTCTCCAAACAGACTAGGAGTGAATCTCAAATGGAATCCTACTCCTAAGAGCCTATGTGGTCTCTGCTCAAAAGTAATGCAGGATATAGGGCTATAGGTCAAAAGTAGTAGACTACATTGTAGAGGATAGGGTGTTATTTAGTGAAAAACAGGAGCTGGTGCTCACCTAAACAAGGGTATTATCTTTATTACTATAGCCTATAGGGTGTTATCTTTATTACCATAGCCTATAGGGTGTTATCTTTATTACTATAGCCTATAGGGTGTTATCTTTATTATTATAGCATATAGGGTGGTATCTTTATTATTATAGCCTATAGAGTGGTATCTTTATTACCATAGCCTATAGGGTGTTATCTTTATTACTATAGCCTATAGGGTGGCATCTTTATTATTATAGCCTATAGGGTGTTATCTTTATTACTATAGCATATATGGTGTTATCTTTATTATTATAGCATATAGGGTGTTATCTTTATTACTATAGCCTATAGGGTAGTATCTTTATTATTATAGCCTATAGGGTGTTATCTTTATTACTATAGCCTATAGGGTGTTATCTTTATTACTATAGCCTATAGGGTGTTATCTTTATTATTATAGCCTATAGGGTGTTATCTTTATTATTATAGCCTATAGGGTGTTATCTTTATTACTATAGCCTATAGGGTGGTATCTTTATTACAACAGCCTATAGGGTGTTATCTTTATTATTATAGCCTATAGGGTGTTATCTTTATTATTATAGCCTATAGGGTGTTATCTGTATTATTATAGCCTATAGGGTGTTATCTTTTTTATTATAGATAACCATGTGTTACCTTTATTACCATAGCCTATAGGGTGTTATCTTTATTATTATAGCCTATAGGGTGTTATCTTTATTATTATAGCCTATAGGGTGTTATCTTTATTACTATAGCCTATAGGGTGTTATCTTTATTATTACAGCATATAGGGTGTTATCTTTATTATTACAGCCTATAGGGTGTTATCTTTATTATTATAGCCTGTAGGGTGTTATCTTTATAACCATATCCTATAGGGTGTTATCTTTATTATTACAGCCTATAGGGTGTTATCTTTATTATTATAGCCTATAGGGTGTTATCTTTATTACCATAGCCTATAGGGTGCCATCTTTATTATTATAGCCTATAGGGTGTTATCTTTATTATTATAGCCTATAGGGTGTTATCTTTATTATTATAGCCTATAGGGTGTTATCTTTATTATTATAGCCTATAGGGTGTTATCTTTATTATTATAGCCTATAGGGTGTTATCTTTATTACCATAGCCTATAGGGTGTTATCTGCATTACCACAGCCTATAGGGTGTTATCTTTATTACTATAGCCTATAGGGTGTTATCTTTATTACCATAGCATATTGGGTGTTATCTTTATTACTATAGCCTATAGGGTGTTATCTTTATTATTATAGCCTATAGGGTGTTATCTTTATTACCATAGCCTATAGGGTGTTATCTGCATTACCACAGCCTATAGGGTGTTATCTTTATTACTATAGCCTATAGGGTGTTATCTTTATTACCATAGCATATTGGGTGTTATCTTTATTACTATAGCCTATAGGGTGTTATCTTTATTATTATAGCATATAGGGTGTTATCTTTATTATTATAGCCTATAGGGTGTTATCTTTATTATTATAGCCTATAGGGTGTTATCTTTTTTATTATAGCCTATAGGGTGTTATCTTTATTACTATAGCCTATAGGGTGTTATCTTTATTACTATAGCCTATAGGGTGTTATCTTTATTATTATAGCCTATAGGGTGCTATCTTTATTATTAAAGCCTATAGGGTGTTATCTTTATTATTATAGCCTATAGGGTGTTATCTTTATTATTATAGCCTATAGGGTGTTATCTTTATTATTATAGCCTATAGGATGTTATCTTTATTATTATAGCCTATATGGTGTTATCTTTATTATTATAGCCTATAGGGTGTTATCTTTATTACTATAGCCTATAGGGTGCTATCTTTATTATTATAGCCTATAGGGTGTTATCTTTATTATTATAGCCTATAGGGTGTTATCTTTATTATTATAGCATATAGGGTATTATCTTTATTATTATAGCCTATAGGGTATTATCTTTATTATTATAGCCTATAGGGTGTTATCTTTATTATTATAGCCTATAGGGTGTTATCTTTATTATTATAGCATATAGGGTGTTATATTTATTATTATAGCCTATAGGGTGTTATCTTTATTACCATAGCCTATAGGTTGTTATCTTTATTATTATAGCCTATAGGGTGTTATCTTTATTACCATAGCCTATAGGGTGTTATCTGCATTACCACAGCCTATAGGGTGTTATCTTTATTACTATAGCCTATAGGGTGTTATCTTTATTACCATAGCATATTGGGTGTTATCTTTATTACTATAGCCTATAGGGTGTTATCTTTATTATTATAGCCTATAGGGTGTTATCTTTATTACCATAGCCTATAGGGTGTTATCTGCATTACCACAGCCTATAGGGTGTTATCTTTATTACTATAGCCTATAGGGTGTTATCTTTATTACCATATCATATTGGGTGTTATCTTTATTACTATAGCCTATAGGGTGTTATCTTTATTATTATAGCATATAGGGTGTTATCTTTATTATTATAGCCTATAGGGTGTTATCTTTATTATTATAGCCTATAGGGTGTTATCTTTTTTATTATAGCCTATAGGGTGTTATCTTTATTACTATAGCCTATAGGGTGTTATCTTTATTACTATAGCCTATAGGGTGTTATCTTTATTATTATAGCCTATAGGGTGCTATCTTTATTATTAAAGCCTATAGGGTGTTATCTTTATTATTATAGCCTATAGGGTGTTATCTTTATTATTATAGCCTATAGGGTGTTATCTTTATTATTATAGCCTATAGGATGTTATCTTTATTATTATAGCCTATAGGGTGTTATCTTTATTATTATAGCCTATAGGGTGTTATCTTTATTACTATAGCCTATAGGGTGTTATCTTTATTATTATAGCCTATAGGGTGTTATCTTTATTATTATAGCCTATAGGGTGTTATCTTTATTATTATAGCCTATAGGGTGTTATCTTTATTACTATAGCCTATAGGGTGCCATCTTTATTATTATAGCCTATAGGGTGTTATCTTTATTATTACAGCCTATAGGGTGTTATCTTTATTACTATAGCATATATGGTGTTATCTTTATTATTATAGCATATAGGGTGTTATCTTTATTACTATAGCCTATAGGGTGTTATCTTTATTATTATAGCCTATAGGGTGTTATCTTTATTACTATAGCCTATAGGGTGTTATCTTTATTATTATAGCCTATAGGGTGTTATCTTTATTACCATAGCCTATAGGGTGTTATCTTTATTACTATAGCCTATAGGGTGTTATCTTTATTATTATAGCCTATAGGGTGTTATCTTTATTATTATAGCCTATAGGGTGTTATCTTTATTATTATAGCCTATAGGGTGTTATCTTTTTTATTATAGATAACCATGTGTTATCTTTATTACCATAGCATATAGGGTATTATCTTTATTATTACAGCCTATAGGGTGGTATCTTTATTATTATAGCCTATATGGTGTTATCTTTATTACTATAGCCTATAGGGTGTTATCTTTATTATTATAGCCTATAGGGTGTTAGCTTTATTATTATAGCCTATAGGGTGTTATCTTTATTATTATAGCCTATAGGGTGTTATCTTTATTATTATAGCCTATAGGGTGTTATCTTTATTATTATAGCACATAGGGTGTTATCTTTATTATTATAGCCTATAGGGTGTTATCTTTATTATTATAGCCTATAGGGTGTTATCTTTATTATTATAGCCTATAGGGTGTTATCTTTATTATTATAGCCTATAGGGTGTTATCTTTATTATTATAGCCTATAGGGTGTTATCTTTATTATTATAGCCTATAGGGTGTTATCTTTATTATTATAGCCTATAGGGTGTTATCTTTATGACCATAGCCTATAGGGTGGTATCTTTATTATTATAGCCTATAGGGTGTTATCTTTATTACTATAGCCTATAGGGTGTTATCTTTATTACTATAGCCTATAGGATGTTATCTTTATAATTATAGCCTATAGGGTGTTATCTTTATTATTATAGCCTATAGGGTGTTATCTTTATTACTATAGCCTATAGGGTGGTATCTTTATTACAACAGCCTATAGGGTGTTATCTTTATTATTATAGCCTATAGGGTGTTATCTTTATTATTATAGCCTATAGGGTGTTATCTGTATTATTATAGCCTATAGGGTGTTATCTTTTTTATTATAGATAACCATGTGTTACCTTTATTACTATAGCCTATAGGGTGTTATCTTTATTATTATAGCCTATAGGGTGTTATCTTTATTATTATAGCCTATAGGGTGTTATCTTTATTACTATAGCCTATAGGGTGTTATCTTTATTATTACAGCATATAGGGTGTTATCTTTATTATTACAGCCTATAGGGTGTTATCTTTATTATTATAGCCTGTAGGGTGTTATCTTTATAACCATATCCTATAGGGTGTTATCTTTATTATTACAGCGTATAGGGTGTTATCTTTATTATTATAGCCTATAGGGTGTTATCTTTATTACCATAGCCTATAGGGTGCCATCTTTATTATTATAGCCTATAGGGTGTTATCTTTATTATTACAGCCTATAGGGTGTTATCTTTATTACTATAGCCTATAGGGTGTTATCTTTATTACCATAGCGTATAGGGTGTTATCTTTATTATTATAGCCTATAGGGTGTTATCTTTATTACCATAGCCTATAGGGTGTTATCTGCATTACCACAGCCTATAGGGTGTTATCTTTATTACTATAGCCTATAGGGTGTTATCTTTATTACCATAGCATATTGGGTGTTATCTTTATTACTATAGCCTATAGGGTGTTATCTTTATTATTATAGCCTATAGGGTGTTATCTTTATTACCATAGCCTATAGGGTGTTATCTGCATTACCACAGCCTATAGGGTGTTATCTTTATTACTATAGCCTATAGGGTGTTATCTTTATTACCATAGCATATTGGGTGTTATCTTTATTACTATAGCCTATAGGGTGTTATCTTTATTATTATAGCATATAGGGTGTTATCTTTATTATTATAGCCTATAGGGTGTTATCTTTATTATTATAGCCTATAGGGTGTTATCTTTTTTATTATAGCCTATAGGGTGTTATCTTTATTACTATAGCCTATAGGGTGTTATCTTTATTACTATAGCCTATAGGGTGTTATCTTTATTATTATAGCCTATAGGGTGCTATCTTTATTATTAAAGCCTATAGGGTGTTATCTTTATTATTATAGCCTATAGGATGTTATCTTTATTATTATAGCCTATAGGGTGTTATCTTTATTATTATAGCCTATAGGGTGTTATCTTTATTACTATAGCCTATAGGGTGTTATCTTTATTATTATAGCCTATAGGGTGTTATCTTTATTATTATAGCCTATAGGGTGTTATCTTTATTATTATAGCATATAGGGTATTATCTTTATTATTATAGCCTATAGGGTATTATCTTTATTATTATAGCCTATAGGGTGTTATCTTTATTATTATAGCCTATAGGGTGTTATCTTTATTATTATAGCATATAGGGTGTTATATTTATTATTATAGCCTATAGGGTGTTATCTTTATTACCATAGCCTATAGGGTGTTATCTTTATTATTATAGCCTATAGGGTGTTATCTTTATTACCATAGCCTATAGGGTGTTATCTGCATTACCACAGCCTATAGGGTGTTATCTTTATTACTATAGCCTATAGGGTGTTATCTTTATTACCATAGCATATTGGGTGTTATCTTTATTACTATAGCCTATAGGGTGTTATCTTTATTATTATAGCCTATAGGGTGTTATCTTTATTACCATAGCCTATAGGGTGTTATCTGCATTACCACAGCCTATAGGGTGTTATCTTTATTACTATAGCCTATAGGGTGTTATCTTTATTACCATAGCATATTGGGTGTTATCTTTATTACTATAGCCTATAGGGTGTTATCTTTATTATTATAGCATATAGGGTGTTATCTTTATTATTATAGCCTATAGGGTGTTATCTTTATTATTATAGCCTATAGGGTGTTATCTTTTTCATTATAGCCTATAGGGTGTTATCTTTATTACTATAGCCTATAGGGTGTTATCTTTATTACTATAGCCTATAGGGTGTTATCTTTATTATTATAGCCTATAGGGTGCTATCTTTATTATTAAAGCCTATAGGGTGTTATCTTTATTATTATAGCCTATAGGGTGTTATCTTTATTATTATAGCCTATAGGGTGTTATCTTTATTATTATAGCCTATAGGATGTTATCTTTATTATTATAGCCTATAGGGTGTTATCTTTATTATTATAGCCTATAGGGTGTTATCTTTATTATTATAGCCTATAGGGTGTTATCTTTATTACTATAGCCTATAGGGTGTTATCTTTATTATTATAGCCTATAGGGTGTTATCTTTATTATTATAGCCTATAGGGTGTTATCTTTATTATTATAGCATATAGGGTATTATCTTTATTATTATAGCCTATAGGGTATTATC